>NW_027266467.1:0-85935 GCF_046630445.1 Rutidosis leptorrhynchoides | reverse complement strand
ATTGTGGCACAATATTTTATATGCTATGTATTTTTAGGGATGGTCACGAAAAGAAACGGTCCAGGTATAATCTTTGTATATTCCTTTGTGACTTGACCTAACATCCGTTCAACTTATAAAGGTAATATTCATAATAAGTTAATTAAGTGCTATTAATTAATTATATGTTAGGTTAGACCAGGTTATTCTTTTTTCTTCGCAACCGTTCACTGAAATTGGTCCACAAAAGAATATTTAGATTTATTTTAATTAATTAATCCACCTGGCTGACCACCATTTATTAGTATATTCTAAATGTTGGCCTCTCACTCCAAATGCGAGAGGACGGACGAACGAAAAACTTCTGGGTGACAGATGTCTATATATATATATATGATATAAATATGTATATACATAGAAGTTAAGACGCTCGACATATCGAATGTGCGAGAACTTTATATTCATTTAAAGAATATTATGTGAATTCTTACTATAATTTCGGTTGATATTTTGGTTATTCGTAACTCTTTATTTCAATAATACCATCTACAGGATATATTGTTTAGAGGATAATTGTTACCTGGACTCGTTCATTCGATCTCTGCGATGTAATTGTAGAGTCTTGAAAACTCGTATTCATATTCACCTTCAATCATGTCCTTGCATATTGACCGAGTTCTAGAGGCTTTCATCAAGTTTATAGTACAGTCTAGATCCCTCTTGACAAGCTCAATAAATTCATTCAATTTCATATCCGAAAAAATCCTCCACTGGTTAACATATTTTTCAGCCAACATTCTCGTAGTTAGCTTCCAGTATTCATCAACTTCAATGCTACAAGTGTGCTTGTCCTAGAAAGTCCGAATAATCCAATCATCGTCATTTTTTTTCTTTAGAGCACCAAATTGCCCACTCACATTGGCAAATATCTATATATTCTTTCTTCCTCAAACCATACTTCGCTTGCACCCTACGCGGATCGTTAATTGTGAAGTCGATGTGCACCTTTGAAGTAATGACATACTCCCTCAAAGCATCTTTAAACTCTTTTGCAGATGCAAAAAATCATACCAACCTAAACTTGTATTTTCTTTCGATTGAAGAGAACCCTTTTCGACTTTCTCAATTCCTGTCTCTTTCTCAATTCTTGTCTCTCATCACTATCGATACTACCCTCGGACATACTCTAAACCGCTGACTTGTCGCTATCCTCCTCGCTACCATCTTCCTCTCCATCAATTTTCCTACACATGTAGACAAATAAATTAGTATGTTTGACAGTTATAGACTCACAACCAGCGTCACATTACATAGGAAAAACAGACAAGAAAATTTAGGAAAAAAATGTATCCCTATTATTCACCTCCTCATATATAGGAGATCACGAGCTTCTCTCCAGTAATCATCCAATTCATCCCTCAATCTCCATCTTCCTCAAGATAGCCTTCTTCGATGTCATCATCTGAATCTTCCTCGTCATCACCATAACCATCACCAAATAAATCTGCGACATCTCCCTCTTTCTCGGTAGTTGTCTCGGCTGTTGGGACTTCAAAACCTTTAGGAATGTAAATTATAGAATTTCAGTTATGAAAATGTTAACTACTGATCGAATTTTAAATGACAGAAACTTTAAAAGTCAAAGTCAAATGCATTACCTCCTTCAATATTAATGTGGTAGTGTAATTACATGATTCTCCTCCATTTTTTCCATATTTATCGGACTACCACGCCCAATATTTATATGAAATTTACCTTCATCACCACCGACTTCTTCACCACCTGCTTCAGCACCACCAACCTCTTCACCACCAACACCTTCATCTAGAAGCCCTCTCACTTTTCTTACCATACCCTTCTATTTCAACATATACCAATACTTCACCCTCATCTATATACCATTCTATCATATCAAGAATGTCATTCTGGCTTTCAAGAAGCTTCAAGTAATCCCCCTCATAAGCATCAAGCTTCTACCATTTCATATTTTTGGGAGTACGATGATCCCTATCCCTCACAATTTCATGGAGATACAAAATTATGAGGGTCTTAATTTTCACAACAGATATAAACGAGTCACCATCTACCTCTTCACCAAGAATCAACTCCCCACTGACCATAAAAGTAACACTAAGAACCCCAATTTTTATCTACAATAAAAACCCCAAAAATAGAAACTTTAAATACAATTCTTTAAAAAATAAAGCTTACTACAGTTGTATGTAACATGAATAACTAAGAAACACACAAACAAGTAGTGAATGGGGATTATAATATGTACTTGAAATCTTAAATGGCCATTGGTGTGCGTATTAGTAAAAGAAAGAAATTAAGTTCTAAGACATCATAATACCTCTTTTCTGTTTTCTCCCGTCCATTTCTGTTTTCACCCTCCTCTATATACCATTCTATCATATCAAGAATGTCATTCTGGCTTTCAAGAAGCTTCAAGTAATCCCCCTCATAAGCATCAAGCTTCCACCATTTCATATTTTTGGGAGTACGATGATCCCTATCCCTCACAATTTCATGGAGATAAAAAATTATGAGGGTTTTAATCTTCACAACAGATATAAACGAGTCACCATCTACCTCTTCACCAGGAATCAACTCCCCACTGACCATAAAAGTAACACTAAGAACCCTAATTTTTATCTACAATAAAAATCCCAAAAATAGAAACTTTAAATACAATTCCTTAAAAAATAAAGCTTACTACAGTTGAATGTAACATGAATAACTAAGAAACACACAAACAAGTAGTGAATGGGGATTATAATATGTACTTGAAACCTTAAATGGCCATTGGTGTGCGTATTAGTAAAAGAAAGAAATTAAGTTCTAAGACATCATAATACCTCTTTTCTGTTTTCTCTCGTCGGCGATTTGTTACAAGCGCGCTGTTTTTCCGGCTCCATTTTGCTGTCGTTCGTTCGTCTCCTTCAAGCTTGCTGTGTGATCGTGTTTTACTTCAGAGTATATGGAGAGTTTTGGGTAGGTGAGCGTGTGAGAATAAACTCGAATTGGAGGGAGTAGTGTTGTGTAAGATGAGTAAAATGCGGCGTTTGTAAAATGGGTGAGGATAACAAAAAAAATTTGGGTCCCTCTGATGACGTGTCAATTTTGCTATGTCATCAAATGATATGTGGTTTATTTGGCAATGAATGTGCAGACTTGACGAAGAACTGATGCCACATGGGCAATTTTTGACGAAAGGTACGATTTTGTTAGCAAATCTAACGGAGAGGTATGATTTTGTTAGCGAAAAATCGCGAGGTAGAAAATTGTTAGCAAATTGCATTTTGAGGTAGAAAAATGTTATTATCCCTTATTTAAGGTGTTTAGTTCCTGGTAGTGGCGAAGCCATATAGACACAATCAACCATATAAGTCACATAGACACATGTCCACTTACATAGGTCAAGTCCAATCCAATCCAATCCAATTCTTCCTATCAAACGGACTCATAGGAGTGAAATATTCTGGCCACCCCTTCTTGTTGCTTTAGTAAGAGAATTAACCATCAAATATGTATCAGAGAAACACCTTGAAATTTGGGAACTTAATTCTTAACCTATTTATCATCAAAGAGCCTCACACCATGGCCAATGTCCACAACTGATATATCCTCCACCCGCTATAGGCAAAAAGTATTCACCTCGAATATTCAAGAAGTCCATGCCATATATTTAAGGAGAATTGATCAATGAAAGGAGAATTGATCCATGAAGCTTTAAAAACTATTCTCTTGTATTACTTAGTATTCTTCCAAATTCATTTAGCGCACTAATTAATGAGGCCCAATGATAATTTGCCGCCCTTGTTTTGCAATTGAAGCTAAATTATAAGCCTCCAAAAACTTGAATGCATATTCTTCCTCTTATGTACCATCTATGACCCCCTAAAAATTAAGCACACTAAGTCAAGACTTTCACAAAAAAAATCTTTTATTAATTTGGAAAGGCTCTTTGTAAAAATAGGAGCGTAATGAACTGTGGATTTGAGGAAGACTTCTTTATCGGCTTTTAGACAAAAACTTCCCATCCCAATTATTAACCTTATTTTTAACTCTATCTAGAAAGAATTCAAATGGAGCCTAATTTTTCATACCAATCTCAATGGTTAGACTCAAGTAATTATTGATGGTGCACCTATGTTTCTAACCAGGAAGAAACACAAGCACAAAGATTAAAAATAGAGAAAAAAATAGATCACAAACAAGGCAACAAGAAACTGAAACCTGTAACTAAGACTATGACAATCGAATTTATGCAAAGTTTGATTTGAATCTGAGGCTAAACATTGGAATCTAAAATGTTTGGATCCTAAAAACTAATTTGGTTTCGATTTTAGTTCTAGGATAATCACTCAATACCAATGCAACAGTAAATAATGCTTTTAAACTAAGAAAAATAAAAGTGATGAACTTTAATATCTAATCTGCAGATTTCATTAAAAAACTATCGAAGAATATAAAACGAAAAGGGAAAGTTAGAGATCTTATATAGTGATCTCAAACTACCCTAGATGTCATAAAGTTGGATTACAAATACTGAAAATAAAGAAAATTCAACTAAAAAATTCTAGAGAAAAAGTGCTTTTGGGGCAACTTCTAACAAAATGCCACATAGCAGTCACAAATCGATTTTCTTGAGCACTACTTCTTCTCTAAAGTTTTAACTCATTTGTTAAAGTAAAACCAATAAATTTGCAGTAGTAGAAACTTCTTCTTCCTCAATTTGCAGATCAAACTTCAGAATTCTTCAAAGATTGACTTTGGAGTTGACTTCTAGATGCAAACATAATAGATGACTATGACCATTGCAGAAAGCTTCCAAATGCTACTCTAAATGATTATATAACTTCACTTCTTCTTTTTCTTAATTGAAAAATAAAATGACTAATGGACTTGTTTGAGCTTGCACTGAAATAAACTAAAACAGCAGCCATTTTCATCTTCTCATGTTGCAAACTTGCAGAAACTTCCATAGCAACTTCCAAAAGCATAATGTAGCTTGACTGAATCGAAAGGAACAAGAAAAGCATCTTGTATAAAAAATCCCCAATTTTTGACAATAAAACCTAGAAACCAACTGATCGAGCTAGCAACTTATTCTTTACTACATAATTGATAAAATTGATTCAACCAGTCGATTCGCAGCATCTAATATAGTGAATCTAGAGCTTTGAATCACTTGTTTTCATCAACTATAGCGAACGAACAACTAAATCCTAGTTTATTCTTGACGGAGCTGAAAACAGAAACTCAGAAAAACACCGTAGCATGCTTAAAATGGAAACCCTAGACTTCAAAGTGAGCATTTTCTTTTCAGAGAATTGTAGGTGAATTACCGATAATTTTGTTGATCGGCACGCTTCCATGAGTCGTTTGCATGCCGTCCGAAGCTCCGACTATGCGCCGTCCGACCTGTGCAAAGTTGATTGTATTTCCGGTAAAGCTAGTTTCTATATTTACAGTGACGTCCTCAACATTTAGTGCAGGAACACCAAGGTCCTTCATCTTCTGACGAAGTGAAGAATCCTCCCTGACGGACACAAATGCAAAATCTTCCCAAACCTTTCTTGCAATGCTTCCAGCCAACCCTGTCTTGTTTCCCTTAAGTTCAGACACCTTCAACTCACTCAAAAGGGTTCCAGCAAAGACTTGGATGTCCTTTTTGACAGCTTTCTCTACTGCAGAATTCTTCTTCTTCATCTGCAAGCTTCCCTTTCCTCTCTTCCTTTGAGTTTTCTTCAATTCCAAGCTAGCCAATTCTTAAATTAACTGTTGGAATGCAGGCTCGGCTAAACAAGCTCTTCCAACAATTATTATTACATTAACTCAATCACAATTCTCAATTTGCTCGTCAATCTCTCTGCATCTCTGGAGGCACATTCCTATTGAATAAACTTGTGGACTTTAAGAATTGGGCTACGTGTCCTGCTGCTCTCTAATACCCATCAAGTACTTCTAGAAGTGATAACATTTAGACTCATCAGCCTGCATGAAAGCCAAACTATCATTAAAAAGAGCAAATGGGAGACCTTGTCTCTTATCGTTGATGTTGATATGCATGTTATACGACTATGTTCACTCTTAGGGATTAGAACAGTTTCGGTTCAGTTGATCAAGGTCATAGAAACCTACTCTGACAATCATTTTCGTAGAGACCTACTCTGAATCCCTCAAGACCAGGCAGGTGATTTAGATGTATGGAATTCAAATCATTCCACACTTCTAGAGCTGTAAAAGGCCTGGCAAGATCTTCATTCATTTATACTGAAACTATCCTCTTGAGACATGATGTACATAGGGAGCAGATGATTTGAGTTTACTTTGATGATCTCTTTATTTGTTATTATACAATATATACTTTCGGCTTAGAAAATGAATCTAATATTGAGATTATCGTCTTATTTATCCAAGAAATTCTTGTGTGCATCGTAGGGAGAGGTTGATCACATGTTCCAAGAACCTAGCAATTTCACGCTGGTTCCATTGAATAAATAAGATCTAGAAGCTAAAAAAAAAATGTTAGATGGGTCCGAAAATATCTCCAACCATCCAAAAATCAAGAAGCACATTGTGATAATTAAGGAGAGCTTAACTACCATCCTTTCCACACAAGTCCTCACAAAGCTAACATTTTGACTCCGCATCTTATAATTTTTATTAAAAAATCCTGAAAAGAAGAAAATTTATAATTAAATATGGTTCACACTTCACCATGAATCTAATTTATGTGTTTGCATTCATGTAACAAGATAGATCATTTTACTTGTCATTTTGGTCGTGCAAGTAAGGTCATGACACTATTATCTTTTTGTATCGCAACAACGTGAGCAACCACTCAAACTATGCCGCCCTTTGCTTTTCCAACCCAATTATAAATAGTCTGTTTGTCAATCCATTGACAATGGCAATTTGGACCTTATCTATGTGTTGGTTAGTTCTTGAGATTGTTCTATCCCAATAAAGGGATTTTTCTTCCACGATATCTTGTAACCTCACAGTTATTGGAGAAAGTCGGGTCAAATAAATTTTGATTAAATATTATGGGAGCTTTCATTGAGCAATTTAATTCGATTAATAAATCGAATGTATTCTTCATTGTTAGGAGATGAATTTGAGATACTCATAGGCCATATTTGGTCTAAAGTTGAATATGAAATTGCTAGTTAAATAGGTTCATTTGAGGTGTATAATCGTATTATGATAATACTCAAATGATCATAGCTGTTTAAATGGGAAAAACATGAGTTGTCATAGATCCGAGAATTATGGCAATAGAATCTGATAGACTCAGGTCGAACTCAGCGTGTAGGTTTTGGTATGAACTTGGATATTTGATCCACGAACCAAAGTCTGATGAGATTATTTGGTCAAGATATTTGAAATACATTTCCCACATGTATTCATTGTGTTATTATCATTTATTTTGTGGATTGGGTCATATTTAGCAAGGTGTTGTAACGGTCGTAACGGATGGAATAATGGCAATGAACCTGATCAATTTATTGGTTTAATTCGGACAGTTACAACATGGAGCTGTTACAGAAATATGCTAATTATATGGTGTATCACCAATTCGGAAGCTTACGATTTTCTGTAGAGTATTTCTTCTCTTTTCTTTGTTTGTAGACGTGTTGAGTGCATGTGTTGCACTATTCACATCACTGTTCACTGTGAGAGTTTTCAAGCCCAAATCACAAAAGTTGCATCTTCCGGTTTGTATCTTGGTAAGTGTCTTGAGAGAGTTTGGCAGCTGAAGTTCCGTTGGCCTATCCTTCGCATGTGCTAGCGGTCGGAAGGCGTGAAACCGTTGTATCTTAGAAGCTGGTTTCCATAAGCGTTGAGCACCAGAGATAACGCGGCAAATACAACTTAAAGAAAATGTTAATTCGTGCCAAGATACGAAATATGAACGCTTATCCACATACGTTATTCATATTTCATATCTTGTATGTTATGCTGTTGTTTCTGCTACTGCTGTTAAGTTTGCCTTAGTATGTGTATCTATGGCAAATTGTCTTAATAAAATTTATAAGAATATTTTCAATAACTGCTGTGTTAGAATTGTTACCTATATCATTCACATGCTATAATTCCAACAACACTTTCGTCAAAAGTCTCCTCCATAGTTTTGAGAAAAATCTCCGCATTATTCAAAATGTTATGGTCATCCGAGAACTTGTCTTTGACCTTATTTTCCAGCACTTGGTAAAAAGACCGCTCCAACCATCTGCTCTGTCAACAATGTTATATAACGCATTAATTAGTAAAAAATTGGATTTGCACCTTGTCAAGCGTCTTTACAGCCAAAAGATCGTGACGTAAAGTTATTTATTGTCACGAGATTTAAAACGTGATTATTAAAATCTTCACGGTTATGAAATTTGTGGCGATAGATATTTTATGTCACGTTTTTCAAATCGTAGAATACCTATAAAATTTTCACGGTTTGAAAACTGTGATGATAGATACTTTACCCCACACTTTTTTAAATGTGATTGTACAATTGACGAATTTCTAAAATAATTTGGCCAAATTCAAAATTAGATACGCCCGCCATTACACTCATTTTAATTCATCTCTCCCATTTTTTCCCGTCCCTCTCTCAAATGTCAAAATTGGCTCCCAATACCCCCATTCTTATTATTCTATCCTCATCTCTCTCGTCTCTCTCAAATTCTCTTCTCCCTTCCATCGTCTCTCTCAAACCCACACTCAACCCAGCCACTACTCGTCGCCCTCTAACCCCCAACGCAATTCCGGCAAAGTCCCAATTGGAGAAGATCGAGCTAAGCGAGTTCGAATTCAGTTCTGAAGGCGGCTCTGGTTGCTCTTCAACTGTACCGTCACTCAACAACGGCCAATTTCAACTCTAGAAGTCTCTCCGCATCATCTCCTTGCGACAAAATTCTTTGATTTCTTCATCTCCGACCAATTCGAACTCTCTCTTCATCGCCCTTACTCTCGATTCGCAACAACAGTGGTAAGCAGGTGCGCCATCGGTGTTTAATCTAAAGTTTTAACTTTATGGTTTGATTTAGTCTGGGTTTTGTGTTTGATTCGTGGGTTTGTATTAATTAGTGAGAATTCATGCTGGGTTTTTTTTGTTGGTTCTTTGTTATTTAAGCTGTTCGTGCTTGATTTCTTCTACCTCTGTAGCTGCTTTAATCAATATACAGTGAACATGAAATCATGCTGTGGAGATTTTAGAATAGCTAGTTGCCTTTTGTGTATGACAGAAAGATATCACCTTTCAAATGATCGTTTTGTCTGAGTTTTGGTATTAGAGTTGAGTTGTTTTTTAAGCTTTTATCGTCTCATTGTAAAATTCATTATGAGTAAAGTGCATGAATGTTCGACGCCTTCTCGACATTTCCTAGATTCACTCTTTGTAACTGCTATGATGTTGCTTCCGGAGAATTTTGGCAACTTTAGTAGATAAACTTTTGGAAAGAGGTTGTCTTGCTTTCATTCTGGGTCTTTTTCTAAGGTGATTGATGTTGTTTGGAACTTTGTTTAGCTGTCAATTCCACAGTATATTTGATCCCACACGAATATATGTTCTCTGTTAACTACTCCATAGCCTTTCTAGGAAATTAAAATCGCCTTGAAAGTATTCTTTGATGTCTTACTTAATAGTAGAAAAATGGTCCTGTGTAATTTATGGCACCTGTTTTGTGCTGTCATTCTAACATGGTTTGTTTTCGCAATGCTTTTCTGTATTTATAGATAGCGTTACTCATTTTGATAGTCTCAAATGGAAAAATACTCTGAAGAAGCCCAATAGAATTTTTTGACCATTTGCAAAGTGTTATCTGGAAATGTTGTGCATTGGAACATATTTTGCCAGGTCCACTTTTTAAATGCTTCGTCTGAGAAATCATTTGTAATGTGACCTTTCATTTCTCTGGCACCTTTATCACCTTATATGTGTTGCCAGTGCTCAGGATTTCTGTGGAGGTAAGAGAAGTTCGAGAATTTCTCAGCGGGGCTTTAGCAGGGGCTATGTCAAAAGCTGTTCTTGCTCCTTTGGAAACTATCAGGTATGTATACAGGTCCAATGTTAGAAGACAAATAGTCTTTTTTGTGCCTAGTACTGTTTGCAACTTAGATGCTGTGATGTTTTAGGTCCTATCTAAATTGGGAAAAGCAGAAGTGCCGACTGATTCTCATTGGCCATACGGAAGTAACAAGGCCGCTCTTCAATAAATTAGAAGGATCAGAGAAGCAGGTGGATGGGTGGGTCTACTTGTTCTTGATTTTGTCATTCTTCCAAGCATTATTTCCTAGTTTTATTCAATGCAAAACTTTTACGTGAATGACTTTTGTGAGAAATTGATCATGACTGAAATTGATTTTCCTAACACACATAATATGGTCGAGTTTGATTCTTCTATATATACGACGTCTCTTGATAGATTTCAAATGCAAGAATTTGTGGAGATATAGATGTATCTCGTGCTTTTGGCGACATGTGTTTCAAGACAAAGAAGAATGAGTTTGGTCCTCTTCCTTTTTTCCATTCTCGTTCTCACATACATGGATTGCTTTGTTTCTTTCATTACCTGCATATTCTAACAGATATTTTTTCTTTCAAATGAATAGGATGCTAAAGAAGGGAGTGGAGGAATTATTGAATTATGGTTTCTTATGATTTAGAAGCTCCAAATCCCATATGATTTTTGGTTCGTTGCTGAAGCTGCACTGCATTTAAGATCTGTAAGAAACCCTTTTTGGCTGTCATGGAAAAGAAATTCAAGTGCTCCAGTTACATGGATGTTTAAGAATCATTACATCATTGCAATAACATAAGTTCTAATTTGCCATTTCAGGCAGTGAAGAAGGGAGACATTATTTACATTGGTTAGTACTTGTTTACTGGAAGTGAAACTACATCCGTGTGGCTTGAGGTAATAAATTGTTTCGTTCAAAAACTGTCGTCCCTTTTAGTCATTTTAAACTCTATGGCTTGTGTTTATATACTGATAAACTTGTTTACCTTTACTTATGCATGCTTTGATGATATAGTCTTACTGGGGAATTTGCTCTACAACCTTAGTTACTATGATATTGGCAATAATTTTTTCCTTTGTTTATTGTTACACACAGTATTCATCTCATTCTCTTTTTCTATAGATAACTGACTTTGGCCTATTATTTGCATCCATGCATGCTCCTCCAATTATAGTATTCTCTTCAGCTTGTGCTGGTCGGGCTGGTAAGACTTATTTTACTGGTTGTTAGAGTAGGTGTTTTAGATGATATTATCCTTTCTCTGTGGAAATTTGGGCATAGATCTGCCACCTGAAAAGGTTAGCTATCAGGTTGTTAGAGTAGGTGTTTTAGTGTATGTACTGTAGTTTAACACTTAATCTCATGACATTATACTATCAGGATTGTAATCTTACAAGAATTTATGTATAATTATACTAGTTTTTTTTAGTAAATTTTCATATATTTGTTTAGTATTGTAGTTATATTTTAGATGTTTATGCTTCTTGGCTGTGTATAGGCTTTTGACTTTACAGTAGCTAATTAGCAATTGATTTGGCCAAAATTGGACATTTTAAAAGCTAATTAGTTGCAGCTTTTTTTTTTATTATTTTAGTGGGAAAGAAAAAGGCGGTTTGAAAAAGTACAAACCGCCTTTTTTTTTGGTATAATGAAAGTTTACACCACCGTTGTAAAACCGTGGCGGAAGACAGTTTACGCCACGGTTATAAAACCGTGACGGTAGATGACCCAAAATCGTGGTGTATACCTTCTGTCACGGGAGCAAATTTCACGGTTCTAAAATCGTGGCCTAAAGTCAAAAAATCGTGACGGAAATTTTAGGTCACGGTTTTTTGACTTTAGGCATGTGCGCCTCTTAATCTGGGGAACAATTTTCTTCATACGGCCTCTCTTGTTGAAGTACAATCACCTCACCCCTAATGATGGTTAGGTGCCGACAACCTCGTATAGTGAACGGAAAACCTTCGAAAATGGATCAACATCCACCCCGCCACACCTTGCCTTGTAGAGTTTTACAATGCCCATAGCCTTAGGAAGGAATGGCTTACTTCAGTAGTAATATTTATACATACCTTAGCATACATAAGATTACCAACCACAATTGCTTACGAATATTCTTTACACCCTTTTTCTTAAAAATCATTCTTAAGGCACAGTTTTCCAATCAATTTATCTCCTTTAATTACTTGAGAATTTTTAAGGAAGAGACAATATATTATTTAGAAATGGGGATAGATACGGATACGAAAATGGGGTCGAGAAACGGCAATTTATAAAATTTAGAGATACGGGACGGCAATTATTAAAATAATTAAATAATAATTATTAATGAAAATACTAAACAACTTTAAATTTAATTAAACATCTTATAACATCAACAGTTTGAAAAATTAAACCTTAAATCTGCATAAACAAATCATAAATCAAATACCATTAGACGTGAAAAAAAGAGACTAAGTGATCAATTAATTAGTTATTAAACAATTGTAGTCGGCGACTAACTCAATGAAATTCAATTCAAAAGTTAATTTAGTGATGGATTAATTAATTTTCTTTTTGTAAACAATTATTTTGTTCTTCTTAAGTTACAGTATTATAGAAAAAAATAAAATAAAGACGCTGTAATTGCACTTTGGAAGTCTAACAATCGATCACACTTGCTCATCTATCTCAATGCACAAATTTCAATGAATCGAAAACAACGCAGGTTTCGATACGGTTTGACACGCCACTAAATTTTTTTTGAATGAAGTCGTCCATGCACTAACGATTCTTTGCTGACTGGGAACGTCCCTGAGACGTAAGGTATGCGCCCCCGGAACGATTCCGCTTCGGGTACGTTTTCGGGACGGAAACGGTTGTCCATGTGGCGTACCCACGTTACCTCAACAATCCCCAAATAAAATTCATATAACTACAATTAAACATTTTCCCATAATCAATTTGTAGCATATGAGAACCTCATATGTGTTTGTGATCAACTGTACAAGAGATATGAAACCTTTATGTATCCATAATTGATCCCATACTAAACAATGCTACATTTACGTCCGCATTAGTTTTTTTGACAACTTTATTTAATTCATCCACACAACTTGACTAATCTTTATAGATTTATGTCAAGAATAGGAGGAAAATATAAAATTACGGTGATATCCCTTTGAAAGATTAATAGGGGAAGCTTAGTATGCAAGGGAAATAAAAATAGAGAATAAGAGATGACGTGATGCAAGGAACTAGTTGTTTTGATACAAACTGAATGCTTTAAATAGCCCATTAACAACAAAAATCAAGATGAGTTGATGAGTATAGTTTTGGCTTGTCTCATGAAGCCTGACATGCAGGAACTAGTAGAGAGTTTGGTTTGCTTGTCAGAGAAGTCAACCAAAAGAACCAAGCTCAAGGGAAGCTTGAGAAAGAAGAAAAGAAAACTGTCAATGGAAAAAATGATCAAAACTGATGTCAAAACATTCATTGAAACTCTTCTAAGGAGTATGAATGATTCTGAAGTGGAAGGGATGGAGACAGATTGGGTAGGAAGCATTGCAGGCAAATCTGCAGAAGTGTGTTTTGCTGGTTTGGACGAAAACTACACATTGTCAAAAGATTGAGGACCTAGATATAACTCCTGAAAATATAAAGAACCTATCTGTAGTAAAGGGAAACTTGCTTGATGCTGCGTCCACTTTTTCGAACGGAATCGAATCTTCTTTGCCTTACGCCGGAATCGGAATTGGTGGAGCACCGGAGGTCGCCGAATATGCTCAGAACGAAGTGTTCTATCCTTCCATAATGCCTAATTAGACTACATTTTCCCAGAGTAAAAGTCCCTAATTCAGCTAGGGTTTGTTAAATCCAGTTTCGCGCAATCTAGGTGATTCCTACTTGTCGCTATTCTTGATGAAATTAATCGATTCCAGGGTCTATTTAGCTTTGAAATGATCCTATGAACCTTTTAGTCAAGTCAATTTTAGCTGTAAATTGGGGGAAATTTATGCAGCGTATTTTTGCTGTTTATTTTGATCTAATGAAGCCACATTATGCTTTTAGAAGTTGAGGAGAAGGTGTATGATCGATTAAAGCTTGTAAAAATGAGTATTGCTATTGAGTTGGCCTAATAGTCAGTTTTCATATCAAAAACCAGTTGAATGATTTATTTTTCCAGTTGAGGTTTAGAAGTAGTAAAATAGCATACAAGTTTGTTTTAATATATAGAAGCTTCCAGCAAGAAGCATTGTTCATTTCTGTCGCAAATTCGAAAGTCAACTCCTCGGTCAACTGTGAAAAGTTCATATTTTTGGTTTTTGAAGATTGAAAGTAAAAACTCAAGTTGCTGCATTTGTTACCAGTTACTGTCTATCCTTTTACATGGCTGTTATTTTGATTATGCGACAGTTCTAGGGTTTATTTGGAGCAGTATATTAGCTCTCTTTGTAATCAGAAATACGAGCTGAATTTTATGAAATCAGAAAGTTCCTGTATCAGTATTTTTTCAGTTTCAAAAGCCTATTTTCATTTTGTTGCATTGGTATAGTTCTCGAGTGAAACCAAGATATACCATAACCAAAATTAGTTTCTTAGGCCCGAAAACACTTGAACCCTTTCATTAGCCTTTAATTTCAGCATTCAAATCAATTTAAGCATGAGTAAAGCTATCATCTTTCCGGTTACATGTTTTTAGGTTCTGTTTTGCTAGTTTCTGCATTTTCAGTTTTTTCAGGTCTTTAGAGCTTATACTTCACCGGCGTTGGGAGTATAGGTTCGACCAATTTCATTTGCAAGTTAAGACACTAACCTGATTGAGCTCCTGATTTTGTCATGAAAGTGGATTTATTTAACACCTACAGATGAGAAGCTAGTCTAATATTTCTTAATTCCCTTGCTTAATCGGACAGTGTGTTCTCAAAAATGGGGGAGAGAACCAATTACATATAATCAAACCGACTTGAGTTATGCTCAACACAATTATCATTACAGTATAAAAAACTGAGTCGCGATGACTCGATGATTTCTTTCACAATAACATATAAATAAATTACAAATGTTGTAGCAGAACATGCATCCTCTTACATTAGATGCTTGTTCCTAGCTATTATACTATAAATTCTCTTATATGTTTATAAAGAGGGTTGGAGAAAATACAAGAATAAATGCAATCCAAATTTACAAGATGAACACGAAGAGTAGCTCTTACATTACATACTACATTGCAAACTTCACATCCGGATTTCTTGTTGCTTTAAGCCACATGTCGGCTACAATTCGCGAGGAGGTACTCCACAGTAAATCTTGCCCTTTTACGAACACTTGTTTTCCCTTTTTAGGCGCCTTTCCAATACCATATGCGACCAGCCACTGTATAGCGGTAAGTCTTTGCTTCTCATTATCCCAAGCATTTCTATTTCTTCCTGTTCGTACTTTCAAGCCTCCGACATGCAAACTCGCAACCTTATACATTTTATCTTCATCATGCTTGCTGGAATTAAAGTCGGCATGCGTTGCTTGTACAAGAGCAATCATAGGGCCTCCAACTGCTTCGTATCGCCGTAGTGGGTCACGTAGCTGGACGACTACTGCCAGCGTAATTGCCGATTTGTCCACTGGGTTGTAGCTTTTGATCCAATCCTCAAGTGGAACAACCTTAGCCAAAGGATTATCATGCTCGTCATCCTTTGGGGAAACATCAAACGGAGCGTCTTCCTCCGCCACATCTGCCTGAATTTTCAAGGCTTCAACTGCCATTGTCTCTATCTTTTGTAATGAGCAAGCTAAAATCTCTTCAACAGTCAATGGATTTTCTTCAACGTTCCAAATTCCCGTCGAAATTCTCTCTTTCCTTCCAGTACTCGCCGCTATCCCCATCGTTTTAACGGCAGCAACGGTACGTGCAGCAGTTGAACTGGCACCTTCTTTGTTTCTTCCTTGGATAATAGCAGAAGCCATGCCTTCGAAAGCTATCTGTTCTGCAGTTTTTCCCATAAGTTCATCCATGGGCATGAGAGACAGAATCTGAGAGCTTAGATCCTCAAATCCAACCGTTGCCATCCTCTGAAATAACTCAAAGCCATTCACGGATTCCTTCGATGTAAGAACTACTGGTTTCGATATCTGCATTGCTAGCCTGGGAGTATCTTTCTTTTCCATTAAAGTATCCAATGGATTCATGGAAACTAAGCAACCCCCATTCTTTGTTTGGACCACACAGCCTAATCCTTTTCCAAGATCAGGAAGATAAACCTTAGAATTATCTTCTTTCGAACCCTCAAGATGAAGATGGGGGATCTCTGTGTAGTTGAGTTTTGCTTTCTTGGTTTCTTCATTCTCCAGCATTTGGAGGAATTCCATTGTTACAGTTTCTTCATCCTCATCCAGTTTTTGTGACTCAGAGTCTTCCTCCTCTATTCTAGAGAATTTTTCATCTCCCATCATGGACTCTAGTGCTTTTAATTGCTGGGCAATAGAATCGAGCTCTGATAATCTTTTCAAATGAATCGGGTCGTGAACAACTTCCTTGACAACCTCACTTGATTCTGACTTAACCTCAACTGTATCTTCTGATTTTTCTTCTTCTTCTCCTTTATCCTCCGTTTCATCTTGAATTTCAACTCCTTTATCTTCAACTTCAAAGTCTAGGATATCATCCTCTGCCTTGGACTCTTCTTCCTTTAACTTTTGATCAGAGGAAGCTACTGGGGCAGCTTCTTCATCAAGGTTCAACTCGTCAATCCCTTGAAGATGATCCGGTGGTGCTGTTGCTGACCTCGACGGAGTCCAGAACTCATTTCGGGTTGTCATTCTTGGACTTGGGACACTAAAAGACGTTTTTGATTGCTTTCGTGCGAAAGCTGAAGATAAAGATTTCAGTTTACCAGAACTCGATTTAATCCCTTGATCAGGTTGAGTACTATATATATCGATCCCTCCCTCTTTCTCCATGATCTGAAACCCCAATTTCAGAACAAGTTCTCCTCCTTTGGCCTTTCCAGACAGATCGAAACTCGTGTCCCATTGCCGAACTCGAGTGCCTTCGGCATTTTTCTCAACGGATTCCTGAATAAGATTGATCAAATCCACGGAACTTCTACCGAAGTCGAGCTCTTCTGCGTCCACAGCATACAAGTAAATCAAAAAGGGTCTAGGCTCGAACTTTAGCTGCTTTCCTCCTGCTGAAGGAGTGCAGTAAACATGGCACTTTAGAAATAATGTCTCTTCGAAATCGGCCGCTCCCTGTACTACCCGTGACGGCATAGTATGGACGGCTCCATCTTTGGTTTCTTTCTTCCGAACACAAATAGAAAGCCGAAGTCCGTTCATGGAAGCAGGAAGGCCTTGGGCAGTTACCACTTCAACAGAGAACAAACAGCTGAGTTTCTGCATTCCGACATGTGTAAGTGCTCGAAGTGGCTTCCAATTCCAAATCCCTTTCTTTTCGGCCGCCGCCTTGTCCTCCAGCTTCTTAACATTTTGTTGTTGCTTCTGTTCTTCCTTGTTCTCGTTTCCATCGTCGAGTTTCGGCCTGCCACGGAATGGAGACAATGACATACGTCTTGACCGAGGTCTACTCTGTGATCTGGCAGCTCCTTCATCTTTTGGAGCATCAGTGGATACAGTAGAGGTGACAGAAGATCGAGGAAGCACGAGAGAGGCAGTTCTTCGGTTTGTGGAAGAAGTATGTGTTTGGTACATGGATTGGCTGAGTGCTTCAAGCTCTTCCAACAACTGAGTGCTGGAATTCTTCCCATCATTACTTGCCATAGTCGAAAAACAAAGCAAAACTCGTTTATGGGAATAAAAGAAGATAAGGAATTTTCAAGTGGTTGATGATGCATGTTTGTTGTTATGAGTAGAACTATATTGTCCTCCAAGCTACCGGTCAGTGGTCACTTCCTAGCTAAGCCAAGAAATTTCGTGTGAAGGATAAGAGAGGAACGTTGGTGTCCTCTCATTCGCTTTTTTTTTTTTCTGGTTAGTTATCAACATCTTCTACTGACAAAGACAAATTGACTTTGGTCCCCATTGAATTAAATGTTTGTTATCTTCTGCTTACCTGCTCGTTGTGTAATTGTATTTATTTACCCTTGAAGCTTCTCTTCGTAGCAGCCAACGAACTGCACTTTGACTGCCTTGACATCTCTCAAATGCAAATATAATTTAAATATAATATTAAATAATAGAAATCCTGAATGCATTAATGATTACGATACAAAAACTAGTCATCCTAGATTAATATAAAACAAAAGTAATACTATTCTGACCCTACTTAACTGTCTCTTTTTCTATACATATTGCATAGAAAAAATGACAATTAATTAAGGACTGAGAGAGTAATAATAATGTCATAATCATAACAGAGCAAAGTCAAGGCACTAGCAATGGAACCGAAATACTCAGGTATGTACAGGATCGTCAGCCTGGCTGCGGATATGCTCATGAAGTCTCCGAGCAGCCTCCAACTCCCTCTTAATACGATCCATCTGGCCATTTACCTTCGTTTGTCGCGATTGCTTCGAAGACCTTCTATTCTCGGTCATTAGCTTCTAGCAAGCCGCAACTCCAGTTGGAATAAAACCCAGATAATCCGACTAGAAAGTCTCGATGTTATCCTTAGAAGGAGGATCGTGAGTTTATTATGTTCGAAATACATATGTTATTTGCATACTTAGTTTATCAAGAATCGTCACTTTCGGCATAAAATATTCTAATTGTGCAAAGCGCATGAATAGCTACTAGCATAAGTACTGGGAAAAAAAATCACCACTAGCGATGAAAATTTAGTATCCTAAGATATTAATACGGCAAAATATTAATAATCTAAGAAAAATAATTTTTCATCAACAACAAAATCTATTATCAGAAAATTAACATCAAATAATATTTGTCTACGGATCTACTTTAATGAATAGAAATTAACAATTCATATCCAATTAAAGATGTGCTTAATTTTACTCAACAGAAAAATGCAAAATAGTAGTAGTGAAAGCATGATTTCGGCACCCAGTACCAAAGGGACAACCCATTAATACCCCATCACAGCACAATTGTACACAAAATTGGAACGTGAAGGCATACTTGCTAGTAACTTCCATTCCACTTGGCCGCCATCAGTCTGAATTTAGGAATTAATCTCAATTACTCCCCCATTGATATTTCTAGGCCCTCCTATGAAACTAATTAATCCTCACAATCCTTAAAAGCTAAACCCAACCACGCATTGAAATAAAGCGTTGAGGCAAACCGCCAAGCACCTTCCAACAATTGTTCTCTTTGTCATATTTCCTTATAACATTAAGGATGTAGTCAACTGAATAGAGTTGGTTTCTTACAACAACCACTAGAGGAGGTGCCATATCCGATGATGCATCTTCAGGCCTGCCATTTGGGTACATATCAGGTATCTCACGCCATTTTTTTGTCTCTGGATCATACTCTTCTCCACAAGTGATTTGTACCCGATTGTTAAGCCCAATTCCGCCAATGACGTATAACTTTCCATCCATAAATATGCCTGAACACATCTTTCTCGGGTACTTCATGCTCGGAATATACTCTAATATGTTGGTCTCGAAGTTGTAAAGCTCCGCAGATTCGAGTGCACCCCCTATACTAGGATCGCACCCACCAGCAATAATGGCTATCGCCCTTCGACTAGCCGATGCGAACAGTCACATGTGCAAGTTTAACTTCATGCCGGTTGACCAACTGTTTGTCAATAGACTGTATTTATATATGGCCGGTGTGAAAACATCCCTACCGAACACTAGTAGTTGAGTGCCAACTGCCAGTGATTCCTTATCTGAGCACGTGAAGCATTCACTCGTTTCCCTTCTTGGAAGCTTTATAAACCTGTATTATATTGTGGATATGAATAAAATTATGAAGACAAGCCCAAACTTTGAAATGTAGATGACTATACTAGATGTATTAGTGTGCATGACTTCATTAAGATTTGGTTTAATAAATTTAATAGTAATTTGTTTTTTTGTTAAAAGATTAAATTAAATTAAGTTATGGGGTTTACCTGCTAAAGATAGGATCATAGCATTCCCATTCCTGGAGGTTACACTTGAAGTAAACTCAGTGCTCAACTATTAATTTCTGGCGCCTCAAGCCATAAAGATAGCCACTCCGAATAACTTGACGAAACCCTCGATTAAACATGACAACATTTCCATAATGAGACCTCGATTATCTAAGGAGGCATTCAACTGACAAGTCTATGCCAAGATTTTTATTAATGAGGGATGTTGAATCAACATTTTTTGATGACTCATCAGTCTGTCGTCTATTATTTTGATTTGGTTGAATCTGATTGTAAGCCAACAGTAACTTTTCATGCTCATTCCCCAAATAACCATCATGATTTTCTTCCCTATCTGTCTTACTTTCCTGACAATCTACTTTGAATGCTCATTCAAGTCTATCATTTCTTCGGATGTTCCTATCATTCCTTTCTGCATAGTCCATTAAAAATCCAATGAATATAGAATTATTAATTTCTCAAATAATCTATATACATGAAATAGCTATGTAAAATAGAATATGGCATGCATTTTAAATCTCTAACAAAACAAAAGATGAAAGCCTTAAGAGTGATGCTAAAAACATTCTGAATTTGATAATTATATAATCCCAAATTGAATATACAATCACTTAAGACCATATCAAACATCTCTTGGTTTAAATTAGGGTCGACTTATACAATGCTATAGTTTGTACATAATATTATTTCATATATTCAACTACTCAATTAGGGATTACCAATTTCCAGGTGCGAATAATTACTTCAACTTCAATTAATAGTAGATTAATTTATGGAGGCGGAATTGTGTACAATTATAGTCACTGCAGTTTTTATCATCATCGGGGTTGTCTATGTATCTAATTTTAGTTTGACTATTACCACCTTGCTTTCATCATCATAATGTACTTAACAACCTCAAAGCACATAATATATAATTTATGAACCACGAGTAAACAATAAATAAATAAAAGTCCAGTTTTTAACCTAGTCTACTAATGAAATCCCTTTGTATCATCAGCAAATTTCAATAACTATGAATTAAGATTTTTTATTTTTATGAAAATCGCACAAGTTAAAGTTCTTGTTGACTCCTGATTGTTTTACACTAAATCAAATGTTTACCTCTTTAATTTGAAGTTGCTTCTCAATCCACCAACAGTGTCAGTTGAAACGCTGACCCGATTAGAGATAAAATCTATAATCTCATTTGCCTAGCTATTAGAGAAATAATTAAAATTACACACCAGAAATGTAAAATATAAACCTATCGATTCTTTAAAAAAATGGGATTGGAAAAATGAAGAAGAAATAACCTTTGTTGTGCTATTTGATGTTGTCGCCTTCATACCTGGCATTTTGAATTTTCACGTTTTGCAAAATATCTAAATGTGAATATTTGCTCTTTGGATTCAAACCGAATTACTCAGTACTTTACATGTATTGCTTTGAGTATCTGTATGACTTGATATATAAATACAAATGAAAGTGCATGCATAGACTCCAAATCTGGTTCTCAGAGTAAACCGTAAAAGCCGGGGGTTTGTTTGTGCACGTGTTTGAAACACTACGAGCTTCTTTTCTTTTTCTTTCGACACATCTGCAGTTTTCTTCTATCTGTATGGCGTTATGGCTTTTTTTTCCCTACAAGTTAAATCTTCCTTGACTTATTCTCATGCTAATAAATTTTCAATTTTAGTTGTGATTTGTCTAAGAAACTCAATATTGTCGCAGTTTGAAACAAAGGCTGGAAATGTAATCGTAAATACGACCTGTGGTCATCCTACGAAAGTCTATGACCTAGTATCTTCAGATTTAGTTTCTTTCTCTATGGATGGGCTGATGTGAATTTTGTGGCTAGGGTTTAAATATGTACTTGAAAAAATATTTAAATTTGTAGTGACCTTGTCTTATCTAGTAAAGTTGTATAGTGGAATTACTTCACTACCCTTTGTATTTAGAGAGGAACAAAGAAAATTATCTATAGAATTGTGGACTATTTATGACCCATGAGTTTACCATTATGCTCATATTATGCTTGTCGAATATGAGCCTATTTCTGATCAAAATGTACATTGTTTGAGGAGATGTTTAATAATATTAACATCGTAAATATTTTTCGTAATATGTTAATTGATACCTCAGTTATTACTTGCATATATTATATACAAAGCACCCGTAGAAGAGTTATCAAGGCTCAATAGAATAGTTTTTCTATTTTTTGTTATGATATATTTTTCAATCACTCATTTGCTTACCTTTTTCTTACAATATCATCATTAGATTAGTGTAATATAAATGAGTATATGCTCACAATTTGAGAAAAACTACAAAATTTGTACGGTTAGGTTAGTAATGTTTAGGAATGAAAGTACAACTTCATTCTATGAAATGATGGGCCATAATTTTGATGTGTCAATATTGATATTGTCACCTACATGGCTATAAATTCAGTGATATTTTGATATTACGTATATGCTATTTTTCTTTCCAATTGCATGCTCGTTACACGATTCTTATACATCATGGCCTTAAGTTAAAATATGTCGCCTAAAGCATAAAATACTAACAAATTAATGTATATTGTAGTTAAAGAGAACAAGAAAATACCCCACCCAGGATATAATAGTGGTTGTTTCATTTACCACAACAAGATATATGCAAATTTACTTTCCTAAATGATACATTAGTTTATAAGATTTCACCCTTCTATGCCATTTAATCTAAATTGGACCTATATATTCTTCTCTACCGGTCTGTTAGGATGCCTCAGCTGCATAATAGAACAAATAGTAATCCTTTCTACGAGATACTCCACTGGTTCTGGTACAAGTAGTTCTATCTTGAATCTGCTTACTCCTGACAATTATATTGAAGCACAAAATTGGTTGAAGACTACAAGGCGTTTCGAATAATAATTGTTTTATTATTTCGAAATTTATTGTTTTTTTTTCATAGAGAAATCTCTGATCAACGATAGAAAGTAAAAAAGTAGAAAAATAGAGAATTAAGATAGATCACTATTTATTACTTACTCCCCTTTTTTCACATCTCCTTGAAAGGTTCTATACATCTGCCCCTTCTCGACGCATTTCTTTAGCCGATGCGAACAGACACCTATCCGAGTTCATCTTCATGCCGGTTGACTAACTGTTTGACAATAGACCTTATTCATATATGGCCGATGTGTAAACATCCCTACCGAATACCAAGAGTTGATTGCCAACTGCCCGTGATTTCTTATCCGAGCACGTGAAACATTCACTTGTTTCCATTTTCGGAAGCTTCATAAACCTGTATTATATTATGAATATGAATAAAATCATGAAGACAACTCAAAACTCTAAAACGTAGATGAAGTATACTTAGATGTATTAATGTGTGTGACTTTGATTTGGTTTAATAAATTTAATAGTCATTTTATTTTTGAAAAAGATAGAATTAAATTAAGTTAGGGTTTACCTGCGACAGATAGGATCATAGTCTTCCCGTTCCTGAAGGTTACAATTGAAGTAAACACGGTGCTCAACTATTAATTTTTGGCGCCTAAACCCATAGAGATAGCCACTAAGAATAATTTGACGAAAGCCTCGATTCAGCATAGCAAAATTTCCATAATGAGTACTCGAGCATCTAATGAAGCATCCAACTGACAAGTCTATGCCAAGATTGCCAATGAGGGGTGTTGAATCAACGTTTTCTGATGCCTCATCAGCCGGCTGTCCGTTATTATGAATTGGTTGAATCTGATTAAAGTTAGCCAATAATAATTTTTCATGCTCTTTCTCCAAACAATCATCATGATTTTCTTCCATATGTGTATTACTCTTAAAGTCTTGACCATCTACCTTTGAATGCTCATTCAAGAGTATCATTTCCTTGGATGTCCCTGCCATTCCATTTTGCATGACTCCATTAAAAATCAAATGAGATAACTCAATACTTAAATAGACTTTATATATTAAAGATCTATATAAAATTTAATGTGGCATGAATTTCAAATCTGTAACAAAATAAAGTAAAAGCCGTAAGAGTAGTGATGCTAAAAACATTCTTAAATTAATAATTATATAATCTCAAATTGAATATACAATCACATAAACCATATCAAAACATCTCTTTGTTTAATTAGGGTCGACTTATACAATGCTACGAGTCTATACATAATTATTTCATACATTCAACTATTCAAGATTACCAATTTCTAGGTACGAATAATTACTTAAGTTTTATTTAAGAGTAGATTAATTTATGGAGGCTGAATTGTGTATTATTATAGTCACGGCAGGTTTTGTCATCATCGGGATTGTGTACGTATCTAATTTTAAATTGTCTATGAGCATTGCCTTTGTCATCATAATGTGCTTAGGAAAAAAATTTGATGCTCTTTTGGGATCAGCATTATTCCAATAGGAAGATGCCGAGTATATTAGTTGAAAGTCAAATTTTAAAACTCTAATAGCATGTTTGTATAACTTAATTAGTTTTTAACCTCAATAAAATTTAATTTGTTTCTTTAAATAATACAAATACAACCTAGAATAAAATGGTACTTAATCACTAATAATTTCATAACTAATTTTAAAATATAGTTAATTGATTTTTTATATATTATGATTAGGCTTTATCAACCATTCAGGATTTATATTATAAAAATATTACAATATACACTCTAAAATAGGTTGATCAACCCTAATCATAATTTTTTGAACAATCATATAAAAATTATGTTTAATCATTATTCTCAGTTGATATATTAATTATTTGTGAGCTTATTTTTAGTTTAAAGAAAATATATTTATTTAATTGAATGATACCAAACAAGACTTTACTATTTATGTGGGTGTTTTTTTTTTTTTTAAATTCATACTGCTATTTCATTAAGCAACGAAGGCGTCCAACGGACTAAATCTGCCACATGACGTGGCAAGTTATAATAATGAAACGGAATAAAAGAACTAGTTGCTTGAAACGAAGCTAAAGCGTGCGGTGGCTTATTGCCTGATCGACGAACAAATTGGAAGTTGCAAAAATCAAACATAGATGAAGCCTTAATCTGAGATGCCAGCACAATATTGCCATAAGAAGCAAAATTCCGTGTCTTGTCGAGGAGTGCTTTAATTAAAATCTGACAGTCGCCTTCTAAAACGATTTTTTTGAAGTTCAAAGAGGCTGCGCAGTCAAGTGCCTTCATAGCCGCCCATGCTTCAACTTGTACAGCTGACTCTGCTCTACCCACCAATGCCGTCGCCGCAGCTAAACAAACACCAGATGAAGAGCGTGCCAGAAAGCCTTAACGAGTTAGCTTACTTGGCATTTTCTTATTGGAAAGTACATCATAATGTTGTACTTAACGAGCTCAAAACACATGATATATATAATTTATGAACCACGAGTAAATAATAAATAAGTAAAAATCTACTTTTAACAACATCTACTAATGAAATCCCCTTATATCACCATCAAATCTCAATAACCATGAAATACGATTTTTTATTTTTATCAAAATGGCGCAAATTAAATTCTTGTCGACTCATCAAATGTTTACCTCATTTAATGTGAATTTGATTCTTAGTCCACCAACAATGTCACTCAAAATTCTAACCCCAACAAGAGAGGAAATCTAAAATCTCTAGTGCCTTGCTATTAGATAAGTAATTAAAATTACACACCACAAATGAAAAAGCGATCAATAATGAGAATATTTTGTTTTTAAGAAAAACACAAAATGTCAACCTATCAATTGTTAAAAAGAAAAACTTGGAAAATGAAGAAGAAATAAGCTTTGTTGTGTGCTAATTGATGTTGTTGCCTTTGGTTCAGGCCTTTTGAATTTTTACGTTTTGCAAAAACCTAAATTTGAATTTTCGCTCCCTTGACTTAACCTAATTACTCACTTATATGTATTTTTTTTGAATATGTATGACTTGATATATAAATTTATATATAACAATAAAGTAGGATTGTAGACTCCAAATCTAGTTCTTAGAGTAAATCACAAATATGGGGATTTGTTTGGGCACATGTCGGAAACTCTATGAGCTTATTTGCTTTGTTTTTTTGACACATCTTCTCTTCACTTCTCTTCAACATGCATGGCATTATGATTTTTTTTTCACTACAAGTTAAATCTTCCTTGATTTGTTCTCATGCTAATAAATTTTCGCCTTTAATTGTGATTGTCAAATAAAGTCATTTATTGTCTGAGTTTGAATGAAAGGCTGGGAATGTGGAACAATTTTGGCTCGAAGAGCTTATTTCACTACAATCTTCAGATCTTAGTTTTTTTCCTTAAGGGGTGTCCTGTTATGAATAGTGTGGTTAGGGTCAGAGCATGAGCTTGAAAAAATATTTACATATGTAGTGGGCTTATCTTATCTAGTAAAGTTGCATAGTGGAATTAACTCACTACCCTTCGTGCTTAGAGAGCAACAAGGAAATCATCTAAAAAATTGTAGCCTCTGTGTGACCAATGAATTTACCGTTATGCTCATATTATGCTAACTTGACGAATATGGGCCTATTTATCAATGTCATTTGTTTAAGGAGCCTGTTTAATAATATCCACACCAATATTTTTGCAATATGCTAATTGATCAACTTTTACTTGCATATATTATATACAAGGTATCCATGGGTGAAATGTGAAAATATTATTTTTGGGTGAAATTTGACAACTCGATGGCCGTTCGCGGCCATCTTTAATTTGAAATCATAAGCTTTTAATGAGTTAGTAGATCAGTGAATAAATTGTAGGAAAAACAATACAATATGCAGAATTTTTGTATTAAGTTTGATAGTTATCGTGGCTCAAGATCGAGAATAGTTTTCGATTTTTTCGTCATGATTGATCAGGTTCTATTGAAACATAGTTTTAGATTCTTCAAAATTTTAAAATATATAATTAAGTAATGAAATCGATCACTCTCATTTGGTTACTTTTTTCTTACAATATCATCATTACATTGGTGTTATACAAATGAGTATATTTTCACAACTTGGGAAAAACTACAAAATTTGTACAATGAGGTTAGTAATGTTTACGAATGAAAATACAATTTCGTTCTATCAAATGATGGATCATAATTTTGATGCATCCATATTGATATTTGGATATTACGTGTATGAGATTTTTTCCCCTAATTACATGCTCATTGCACGCTACTTTAAACAAACAACAACAACAATAACAACTAGCCTCAATTCCACTGCCGAATGAAGTCAGCTATAAAGTTTAAATATATAGTCTAAAACATAAAATACTAACAAATTAATGTATATTGTTATTAAAGAAAACAAGACAATACCCAACACAAACATCAACTGAAGATATAATAGTGGTTGTATTATTTACGGCAACAAGATATATGCTAATTTACTATCCTAAATGACACATTAGTTTATAAGATTTCACCCTTCTATGAAATTTAATCTCAATTCAACATCTATATTCTTATCTTAAGTATATTATCCTTAATAGTGCCTCCTCCACCAAATATGGGCAAGAATGCTTGTATACCCAATCAATGAGTAGGTGCTCTATTCAGCGATACATGTTGTCCTTGCATAACTTCTTGAAGTATTTCCCATACAATAGGCTGTTTTCCCGAAATTTACTTTTAGCAACTCCTATATTCTCATACTCCTTTCTTTTCATTTCACTTTTCGTGCCACGCAGCTAAAAAATCAATGGCTGCCTTGTCTCTCTTTCTCTCTTCATTTCTTATAAATAATTATCTGATTATTAGTTGTAAGCCAATCTTATTCTCAATTTTTTGTGTCTATCAATTTGGCTATGAAGGTCAAGTGTACTTGAAAAAATCAATCTAGAAATTGAAATGTCCCCATCTAATGGTTTATGAAATGTCAGGAGTACTATGGTTTTTGAAACTGTAGTTTATACTTATTTAGTTGTAGAACTAGAGGTTGACCAGTCTTTGATCAATTCTAAAGATATGTAATAGACCATGGATAGTGTATATTTTAGAGGTTGCTTGTTTCGTGAGGCCAGCATATCAAGACATGGTGGAAAGCTTTATCAATGTTAGAATTGAGCAAAAGGAAAGAGGAAGAGCAATGTTATGAAAGTAAAGCTTTGAAAGAGGAGAAATGAGAATCAAAGAGTTATCTTCGGAAAAATTGCTGCAAAAACATTCTTGCAAGTGTTTAAAATGAAGTTCAGACAATGTGGCCTGAAACTGGCCGTCGGAGATGGGCCCAGAATCGACTCAGGCAATGCAGAGAAGAAGAAGAGTTTTGTTGCAGAAATGGACCTAATTGCACATCGTGAAGAAGTTAAGCACCTTGGCGTCACTAGGAGAAACCTAGAGGATGTTGTATACATTTCTGAAACTTGTGAACGCCAAAATGAAATCGGCTTTTGGCAGACCGGACGACGTATAGTCGGAGCTCAGGCGACATGCCAAATGACTCAAGAAGAAGTTGACAACAACGCCTCATTGTGCAATTCATCTACAATTCCCTAAAAATGGAAATGCCCATGTAACGACTCGTTAAATCGAGCTTAGATAAACGTGTACGCGATGTCGACGTGGCGATAGTTTTAAATTAAATAATGATTTTGACGCACGTGTTCTTATCTCTAGGTTTACGTCTAATCAAAATTCGAGGTTTATTCTACGCGCGTGATTTTTATTTTCGACGTTAGATGAACGATAAGTATCGATCAAGACAATCGGTAATAACTAAAACGTACGTTAAATAAATAATTCTTTGCCAAAGAAATTTATAAAAGAAAATTCTGCAATTTAAATACAAACTTCTAAACTACAATAGAAACAATAATTATTATCAAGAAGTTTGTGTAAACAAATTCTTACATATAAAGTAGTAGTTTTTACAAGAAACTTTTATAACAATTTGATACATACAATTCCAAGTTATAATTGAATCCTAAATACATTAATTCCTTAATGCTACATATCTTGAATATAAAAAAAAAGTATATAAAACACAAGTAAGCCTACACTACCACCCAAACCAGCCTTGAAACAAGTCCAGGCAGCCCTTGAAATTGCCAATTCCAGCCACCAAAGCACTGTCCACTGCAGCCACAGAACTGTCCAATTCAGCTGCCAAACACCTGGAGAAATGTAGCCTTTTGACCAATTTTCTGCACAAAACACAACAAGCCAGCAACCACTATGAATTCACACATGTAAGGCAGTAAAACTACATCTAAGCTATGAGTCATCACTGTTGCAGCATGCCAGCCAAGTGTGGTAACACTGACAGCCCAAAAATGCCACAAACACATACACATACAATTTTTCTTTCCATTCATGGCTGCCAAGATCAGAACCTTTTAACAATCCTAAACTAAGACAAACATTCTCAGAGATACACAGCCAAGCAGTACAGAACAACACAACAAGCACAGCCAAACAATTTTCATGCAATCAAACCATTTCAATAGAGCCAAACCCATGTTCTCTCACACATTCAAACCGGACAACAACAGTCCCAAATCCAAGCCAATTACATGTTCTACAGCAAACAACATGCAAGTCCCAGTACTGATTAAGTACTGAATTGCACAGTTTCAGAAACAAAGGGCAGTCACAAGCAAACAACAACTATTTCGTTTCATTCAGAACATTTAATCAGGTAAAACATGCAACCATTACAGTTAAATTCAACATGCAACATTGTTCCTAACATTGAAAACGAAAATCCTAACAGGAAAGCTAAATTGACAGAATTCAGGGGAGAAAGTACTTACCGTCCGAGTCAACTCACTGAGCCAACCCGACCGAGTCAACTCAGTGACTGGTTGAGTCGACTCAGTCGAATCCGGCCGAATCCCGACCTGACCCAGAAGAGCAAAAGCTTTCCTTCGCCACCGTTAACCTTCTTTCAACCGAATCGAACCTCACAAAACAAACAGAGAAAATCGAGGTATAATTCAAACTCAATTAAGACTCGAATGAAAGTAAAACTTGCATGAATAAGCTTAGAATCCATGGTAGAATAACATATAGAAGAATCGGACAAAAAACCCTAAAATTGACGAAGAACCCTAATTTGGTAAAATTGAAATTAAAACTTACTCAGTTGGAATTGGGCGAAATTGATGATGGATATATGTTCCTTGTGTCGAGAGGAGCATTTTGGTATGTGGGTTGAGCTCCGACGTCGCCGGAAACGGCACGGACGACGTCGAGCCGTGAGGTGGTGTCGAGAGGATCGGGGAGAAGAGGAAGGAAGAAGAAGGAGAAATGACTGGACCGACCGGTCCAGTCTCCTTTTTATAGTAAATCAAACCAAATCGATTTTTCTGGTAAAAGACTAGAATAACCTTTCAATTTTAACGTAATTACAAAAATACTAACGTGAGTTTTCCGGTCAATACATAAGTCAATGGTTTAATTGTCTTTTTACGGTATAAAAATCGGTTCTTCCGGTTTATTTCGGTTCAACTCGTTTTGATTCCATCTGATTGATACGGTTTGATTTTAAATCATCCGCACCTACGTTCAAAGTCAATTTTAACCTTCTATTTTTAAAGTATTTACAAAAATACCAACGTGTTAGTTTTAAAACAAGGTTTATTCTGGTAATTTTATCCAAAACCGAACCTGTTTTATTTTTGAAGCAAATTAAATAATTTCTACTTGTCCAAAAATTATGAAATTTTTACAATAAGCTAAAAATACTAATTTCTACAAAATATCAAAATTTCAGAATTTTCCGAAGTTAGATTTAACTTATTTTAATTCCTGAGTTAATTTAGTTGACAAAAATGATTTAAAAATAACTAAGTGTCTCTAAAATTCTTTTGGGTCATATTTTAACTTAGAAAATTATTTTATAGCCCAATTCGAAGGTTAGGGTTTCCTGGTTTAGATATGCTACAGTGTTTCAAGTTTCCTTTTTAGTTTCGTCGAAGAATAAATTAGGCTTTGATAGTTCTTTCATTGTAGTTGATCAAAATAATCGATTCAAAGCTCTAGATTCACTATAACAGATGCTGTGAATCGAATGGTTAAGTCAATTTCATCGATTATTTAGTAATGAATAATCTGCAAGTTCGATTAGCTGTGTTCTTGAGTTTGCTGCTAAAATTTAGGAATTTTGTATGTTGGATAGATTTCTTGTTCCTTTTGTTTCAGTGAAGCTACATTATGCATTCAGAAGTTATTGTGGAGGTTTCTACAAGTTTTTGCTATGAAAAGATGAGAGTTGCCATTGTCATTAGGTATTTCAATTGATATTCAAAAAAGTCCTATAGTCATTTTAATTTCCAGCCAAGATTATGAAGTGAAGATGTAGAATCATTTAGTATGTCATTTAGAAGCTTTCTGCAATGGTTGCCATCATTGATCAATGGCCGAACATAAGTCAACTCCAAAGTCAACTCTTGAAGTATTTTGAAGATTGATCTGCAATTTTGAGAAAGAAGAAGATTTTTACAGCAACAACGTTACCATTTTGCTTTAACAGAAGATTAAAACTTTAAGGAAGAGTAGTGCTCAAGAAATAAGGACTGGTTTAGCTATGTGGCATTTTGGTCCCAAAAGCAAATTCTGCTCTTTCCCTTCAATTTTACAAGCCAGCATTAATATTTCTTTTTCTAGAAATTGTAATTCCAGCTTAATGACGTCTAGGTTTCGATTTTTTACTATTATATAAAGTTTTTAAGATGTAAACTTTACTCTTATGAGCTCTGAATGAAATTTTAGATCAAAAAGCATTCAAGTTATTCACTATTTTTTCAGTTTTAAAAGCTTTTCTACATTTGGTACTTAGGAACACCTAAATCGATTCAAACTTAGCTTTATTTAGGATATCCAACCCTAAACACCGATGAGAAAACCCCTGTTTAAGTATTCCATCATCAAATCATTAACATGGAAGCTTTAATCATCGATTCCTTAACTGTAGATTAGATTTCTTAGGTCACAAGCTTTGTTCTATTTTTTCTTTTGTTCTTGGATTGTGTTTGTGTCTTTCCTCTTGCTGTGGAAATTGATTCAGCATTGTCTATCAGTGATATCAGAGCGGGACATTTCCTGAGGCGTTTTGATCCGTTTCTGAGTCGACGAGATGGCGATGCAACACTATAATGCTCAAGGTATGCATAGTAGCTTAGTCAAGTTTACTGGTGAGGATTTTGATATGTAGGCTGTCTTAACTAGGAATTATCTTGATGTTCTAGGATACAAATCTGTAGTAGAGAATGGGATAATTGAGATTCCGGTTGGTAGGATTGTTTTAGATCTAAGTGAAGAGCAGTGGAAGTTTAGAAATGATGAAATAGAGAAAGATAGAAAAGCTCAAATACTGTTAAGAAGTGTAGTTGATATGTCTGTTCTTAGGAAGATAGCAACTTGTGAAAGTTTTAAGGAGATCTAGGAAACCTTAAAGGTGGAGTATGAAGGGTCAGAGTTGTCTAGGAAGTTCAAAGGAAGGAAGTTAGAGAAGCAGTTTGCAGCCTTTATTATGAAGGATGAAGAGTCAGTTGGTGAAGCTAGAGAAAGATTTATGACCTTAATTCATTAGATGAAACACTACAAGGTAGGAGTTAGCAAAGATAAGATTTTAGAAAGATTGATGGAAAGAATGCCTAGGAGATTTGAATCTATGATGTCCTTGATGGATAGAGAATACAGTAAGGATCCTGAGTTAGTGACTTTAGAGGATTTTTGGAATGTATTAGAAGTACATAAGAATAGGTATGGAGTTAAGGAGGAGAAAGAGAAAGTTGTGTTTAGAAGTGAGAGATTCAGAGTTATTGAGAATCCTCCCATTGCTAAGCATTACAACCATGATAGTCAAACACAAGCTGGAACAAGTTCAACACAAGCACAAGTTCAGAATCAGTTGTAATCATAACAGAACCAAACAAATTATCATATGTCTCAGCCATATCTGTAACAGCCAGCTCAAGTGTACCAAACCAACCAAAGTCAGCCACAGCCATTCCAGCCACAACAAATGCAATACCAGCAATATCCAAACCAACAACCATATCAGCAGAGATTCCAAAACTACTAGAATCAGGGATTCCAACAGCAAAACTTCAATTCTTGGAGGCCAAATGGAGGAAGAGGCTTTGGAAGAGGTCGGTTTGGCTAGAATATGCAAAGGCAATCAACTTGGGGACAATTCCATGAATGCAAGTTCTACAAAGGTACAAACCACTCTAAAAATACTTATTTTTGACATGATTTAGCTATTTGCAATTACTGTGGGAAGAAAGGTCATGCTGAGCAAGTCTGCTATGATAAATGGGCTAATGAACATCAAGATCGTAATAGTAGATTCTTCAGAAGAAATCCACCAATCCATCCTATGCAAAGACAGAATTACTCAGACCAGAATCCAAACTCTAACCCAAACTTTATCCCATTAGGCCAATCCTCAGTGCAAAACAATCCTAACCAATGTCCTATGAACTATGTTGTAGGCTCCACCAATCCTGGAATGACACAATGGCAACCTACAACTCCCCACATAGCATTTCCAAACCCTCAAACTAGTCTACCAGCCCCAAACTACCCTCAGATAGGATACACTCAACCAAACAACCCCTAACCAAACACTAAAATGCCACAAACACATGTAGGAGCCCCAAAAGCCTTAAACACTATAAACCAAAGTCCTGGAAGTTCCCAAAATATCCAAAGATGTGGTGGAAAAGGTTCATAACAGGAAGAAAGTGCATTTGTAGTGGAGGTTTATTCTGTATCAAAGAAAAATGAGAAAGAAAGTAGCTAGATCATTGACAGTGGTTGTTCCAATCACATGTCTAGAAGGGAGGATGCATTTATTGAGAAGACAGATGTAATGAGTGTAGTTGTGAAGTTTGAAAATGGTGCAATGGCTCATGTTAAAGGGAAAGGAAGTGTGGAATTAGAAACTAAGAATGGGAAATATGTCCTAGAGGATGTGTACTTCATTCGAGAATTGGACCAAAACTTGATAAGTGTAGGTCAATTGCTGGAAAAGAAATATGCAGTATACTTTAAAGATGAAGAATGTCTTATTTTCAATGCTGAAAGAGAGTTGGTACATAGAGTTCCTCAAGTCAATAGGATGTTCAAGATATAAATGCTGGAAGTAGAAGGTTCCTTCTTTGCTAGAATATTGACAAAGTTAACTCAACTGTGGAATAGGAGATTGGGGCATGCAAACCTTGACAACATAGTGTCAATGCAAAAGAATGAAGTGGTTACAGGAATTCCAAAACTGTGCAACAGATTGAAGCAGAAGATTTGTGAGCCATGTGAGAAATCTAAAAGCCATGTTGGAAGCTTTCCCTTCAACACTTGGAGTTCAACTGAGAAGCTACAAATAGTTCATACAAATATATGTGGACCTATTGAGATCCCTTTGGTTAGTGGAAATAGATATTATCTGGAATTCATAGATGATTACACAAGATACTCTTGGGTGTATTTCATTAAAACAAAAGATCAAGTATTTGGGATGTTTAAGAAGTAGAGGGTTGATGCTAAATCAAAATGTGGAACAAAGATAAGATGTCTCAGGAGTGATAGAGGTAGAGAGTATACTTCAAAGATTATGCAAGAGTATTGTGAAAGAGAAGGGATCTTCCAACAGTTTTCAGTTGCATATACACCTTAACAAAATGGTGTTTCTGAAAGGAAGAACAGAACATTGGTGGAGATGGAAAAATCAATGATGTTTGCCATGAAAGTTCCTAGAAAGTTCTAGCCAGAAGCTTGTAACACAGCTTCTTACATTCAAAACAGGCTACAAACAAAAGCCTTGAAGGGAAAAACTCCATTTGAGATGTTACTTGGAGTTAAGCCTAAAGTCAGTCACCTTAGAGTGTTTGGTTGTGTTGCATACACTCACATATCAGAAAAGAAGAGGTGAAAAATGTCTAAAAAGACTATAAAAGGTGTCATGATGGGCTACAATTCTAATGGTAGTGGTTATAGGCTATTTGATCTAGTTAAGAATGAGATGATTATTGCTACAAGTGCAAGATTTGATGAGAATACTGAGTGGTCTTGGAGTGAACCAATTGTGAGAGAATCTGGAAGAGTGTTTATAGATGTACCAATGCAGGATATTGTTATTAATGAAGTCCTAAGTGAGCTTCCATCTCATGATGGAAACTCACCTAGGCAAAATGCTTCTAACCCTTTATTTAATGATACAAGTGCTCAATCTAGTCCTGAATCATTCTCTAGAGGAGAAAATGATGTTGTTACACCATTGTTGAATGCACCAGGAGAAGAAGAAGAAGAGAACTACAGAAATAATGATGAAGTTCTTGAATCTCCAAATTTAGGGGGAACACCTATGAGCAATGAGAGCAGTCTAGATGAACTTGCAACACAAGTAACTGACATAGACACCACTACTCTAGAAGATATGCAGCTAAAGAGTATAAAGAGCTTGAAATCTATCTATGAGAAGTCACAGCCAGCACCATATTCGGATATACTTGAGTTCATATGCATTGCAGAAGATTTCCTTGATGAAGAAATGGAAGAAGTAATGACAGTCAGCACTGAACCAAGGACTTTTAAGCAAGCAGAAAGAATTGCAGAATGGCAGGATGCAATGAAGGAGGAGATGCAAGCTATAGAAGAAAATGGCACATGGATCCTGTGTGAAAGGCCAATAGAGAAATCAAAGGTAATGGATACCAAATGGGTGTTTAGAACCAAACTGAATGCAGATAGTTATGTGAACAGATACAAAGCAAGATTGGCGGTGAGAGGATACAAGCAAGAATATGGTGTTGACTATGAGGAGACATATGCTCCAGTTGCTAGGCTGGATACTATGAGATTGTTAATTGCCTTGGTTGCCAACAAAGGCTGGAAGATTCACCAAATGGATGTGAAAGTGCCTTTCTTAATGGAAAGCTTGAAAAAAAAGTCTACATCAAGCAACCTGAAGGTTTCATCATTCCAGAAGAAGAGCATAAAGTTTACAAGTTGATCAAGGTCTTGTATGCACTGAAATAAGCTCCAAGGACATGGTATTCAAGGATCAATAGCTATCTGAGGGAAAATGGATTTGAAAGAAGTCCAAGTGAAGCTACCTTATACACTAAGCTTCAAGGAATAGACAAGTTGATCTATTCTCTATATGTTGATGATCTTTCAATCATTGGCACCATAGAAAAGCTTGTTAATGAATTTAAGAGTTTGATGATGGCAGAATTCAAAATGACAGTTCTTGGTGAAATGAAGTACTTTCTTGGCTTGGAGATAGAGCAGACAGATGATGGAGTGTTCATTCACTCGAAGAAATATGCTGAAGAGATTATTAAGAAGTTCAATATGGAGGATTGCAAAGAGACTTCAACACTAATAGAGACACAATTGAAGCTGGAACAGACTAAGGAGGTGAGGAATTTGATTGCACTACTTACAAAAGTATGATAGGTTCTTTAATGTACCTATGTGCTTCTAGGCCAGACTTAGCTTGTACAGTCAAGATGATGTCCTGTTACAATGTTAATCCATCTAAACAATATGATGTGTATGTAAGAAGAATTGTCAGATATGTGAAGTATAGTTTAGAGCTTGGAATTTGGTTTGAAAGGGGAGAAAGTAGTGAATTGATGACCTTCAGTGATGCCAGTTATGCCAATGGTGAGAAATGCAGGAGTAGGATTGGTTATTATTGTAGTTTTGGCTCAAGCATTTTCTGTTGGAGCTCAAAGAACCAAATAGTCGTGGCTTAATCATCTGCAGAGGTTGAATATGTTGTAGTCAACTTGGCAGCAAAGCAAGCAGAGTGGATTAAGAAGATTCTCACAGACATTGGTGAACTGAAGCAGAAGAAAGTCACCATATATTGTGATTCTAGTGCAGCAATTTCCATGGCTGATGTAACGACTCGATAAATTAAGCTTAGATAAACGTGTAATCGTGTCGACGTGGCGATAGTGGCGATAGTTTTTAATAAAATCATAATTTCGACGCACGTGACTATTTTCGCTAATTACGTCAAATGAAGGATTCGAATTTCTATGCACCTATAGCTTAAGCGACAAGTTAGTTTTTCTTTTAGCGAGGAATTAGATTTCTAATCTACGTTAGACAAAGTTATTCCTATGACGAGAATCGACGCTAGATCGACGACTAGATTCGATTAATTCGTGCGATAGTAATTAACAAATATACGTCTAATGAATATTACTATGCTAAGAAAATTGTGCAAGAAGTAAATGATACAATTATAATATAAAATTCTAATTATAAATAAAGTAGTGTTTACAAGAAATCTCTATAACAATTGATGTATATAACTCTAAGATATAAAAATTAAATCCTATGTACACTTCCTAGTGTTGTATAACAAGTAAACACTACATAGATTAGCCTAATGTTACAAGTTACATCATATTGCAAAGGATTTAAATAAAAATAAAAGTGTCCTAAACTCTAAACAAGTCTACACTACAACTCAGCCAGCCAGCATTATAAACCAGCCCAGGCAGCCTGTCAATCAAGACAAGGCAGGCCACAAAACTGCCAATTTCAGCTGCCACAACCTAGAGAAATGCAGTCTTTGACCCTTTTCCCTGCACAAAACACAACAGCCAGCCATTAACACTGTATAGTTACATCTGTAAGGCAGCAAACTACCTCAATCCATTGAGTCACCACTACTGCTGCTGCATGCCAGCCACATCTATGTGATTTGGCAGCCCCTAAAGCCCCATATATATACATGCAATTCTCCTATTCTACAAAAAGACTGCCAGCAGACCATTTCCACATTCTGACTGATCTAAACAATCACCAATACTCAGCAAGCACAATCCAGAATCACAGTCCAAATTCATTACAAATCATTATTCAACACAAACCATTACATCGCCGAGACAGATTACGAAGCATTAACAAGAAAAATTTCCAGAAAATTCTCAAATTCAAATATGTTTAACTAGAGGCAGTGGGGAGTATTTTTGATAAAAGGGGTATACCGTTTTGTTGGCCGGAAACCGCCGAGTCGAGGCCGAGTTGTAACTGAGTTGAAGTTGAGTTTACCAAGTCTTGACCGAGTTCGTGCACCAGAGGCGAGCCAAGGCGACGACGACTCCATTTACGTTGAGAAACGTCATCAATTCCATCGTGGACCGCGGTTGACCAGCCAAGAGAAGCCTTTGACCGTCGTTGACCGGACGTGCCTGCTCTACTCCTGACCGAGCTGACCACCCAGCAGCAAGCCGAGATCACCACAACCGCAGAATCACCGGGAAATGTCATCAATTTCGTCGTTGACCTTGATTGACCGGGATTTTGAGGTGAGATTTCGTCGCCTTTTTCTCGTCAATTCGGCATGAAAATCATATCAAAACACTCCTAAGACACTCACGAACAACATATATAAGAATCAAGTAAAAATCCCAATTTTTGTTCATAATCAATCGAGACTTTAAATCGAAATTAAACAAAATATAAGAGAAATTGAGAGAAACCGACTTTAGAAACGTGATCTATGCATCGAAAGGAGCAAAACCCGACCAAGGTTTGGCCGGATAGGCCACCGGACTGCGTGAATGGAGACAGAGGCAGAGAACGGCGTGAGTCGGGGAAGAGAAGAAGAGAGGAAGAAGAAGAAAATGATTGGACCGATCGGTCCAGTCCGTTTATATAGCAAAACCATAAAAATCGATTTTATGCTTAGATTACGATTTTGTCCCTTAAAGTTTAATGAATTCACAAAAATATTAACGTCAGATTTCCGGTCATTAAGTTAGTCAATGGTTTTATAGTCATTTTACAGTAATTTAACCGGTTCTGTTGGGTTAATTCGATTTGATTCGGTTTGACTATATTTGATCAATTCGGTTTGATTTTGATTTAACCGAACCTATATGTAAAGTCCATTATACCCTCCTGTTTATAAAGTATTTACAAAAAAATACCAACGCGTCAGTTTTTAAAAGGATTATTTTGGTCATTTCATTCAAAACCGAACCTATTTTATATTTCGAACCAAATAAAATCACTTTTACTGGTCCCAAACCTACCAAATTTTTATAGTAAGCCAAAAATATTATTTTCTACAAAATATCAAAGATTTATGAATTTTTGACGACAGAATAAATTTATAAAAATTCTGAGTTAATTTAGTTGTCAAAAATGATTTTTAAAATAACTAAGGGTCTTTAAAATTCTTTTGAGTCATATTCTAACTTAGAAAAATTATTTTGTAATTTTGGAATATCATTTTCAACCAATAGGAATATTCTATAATTTTATGATATTTATATAGGTAATTTATAATAAGCAATTCAATTAAGGAGATAAGCTTTAGGTAAATTAATAAATAAAAATAATGGAGGAGTAATTGAATTGAAAGATAGGAATGTATGCGACGAAATGACGTGTAGGATTAATTCAAATAATTTTCTTTTAAGCGTTAGTATTTACGAGGTTAATTAATGATATTTCGTTAGGTTATTAATTGCGACGTCAAGTTACGCGAGGAGGAACGACACGCGACGTAAAGAACTGTGAGTGTTACTTTCATTTTCATTACGAAAATATATTGATGCTTTATGAAATGTATATATTACTATGCCATAGTTCTCGATTGCCTGGTGGTTTACGATTTATTTAAAATATATGGCATAGATAAGTATTATAATTTTAAAAACTGGAGAAAACTTTCAAATACCCTTTAAGCAAAGTTTTATTTGCTTCTTAACGACGAGGTTTAAAGCAAATTGTTGCTTTATATATATATGTGAACCCAAAACTTTTATTCGAGGTCGAGGGGGATTCGGTCGACTTTGTGGCGACCAATCCAAAGAGAGTACTTGGTCCTTATGTGACCCCAGGTTATGGTCTGATCAGAGGGTATGACTTCCCTAGTTCACGTAGCGGAAGTTTATATTTGCGCCCATGTTCACGGGTGCCGAGGTTAAGGATACTACGGTGGGTCACCCATAGTAGTTATCCTAGAGTTTTTTTCCACTGAAAAGGGTTCGATAAATGTTTTCGAGGGAAAATGATTTTCTATGAATTTTCCGAGATATAACATTAGTTTCATAGATGTTTTCGAGGAATTATAATTATACGTGATTTATGATGTTTTAGAATACAAATGTGTATTATTAAATGTTTCATTAAGAGTTTTCAATATAAAACCTCACTAAGCGTATAGCTTACAGTTTTCTACAAATAAAATGTTTTCTTCAGGTTAAACAGGTTCAGGTTACGAGGCATGGCTAGGGCCCATTTTTCCGCAAGCGATAGAAGGTACCAACGGGCCCCGCACTAGGCCCACATGAGGGGGGTCGAAATGCGGGTGCCACAAAGTACTTCTCTCTCCAGCATCATTAGAGCCATACACTATCATCCAATTAAAAGGACAAGAATCCAATAACAACTTATAATGAATACCTTGTGCATTCAATTGTACATCCACCAATTGTACTTTTCTAGGATCAAACATAATCTAGATCTTCCCAAGTAGATGACAAGACCCAATATGAATTAGCTCCCAATCTCTGACCTTACAACCTCGTCAAACTTTATCAATATTCCCATTTTGAACTCTCTACTACTAGAAAATCTCGATATGCCCACGGCCTGATAAGCGCGGCCTAATGTCAAAAAACCGTTGCAAAAAGAATAGGCCACGGTTTTTTTGACTTTACGCCACGGTTTTGAACCGTGAAATTTGCTGCCGTGGCAAAAAGTATACGCCACAAATTTTTTCCCTTTTCCGCCACGGTTCTAGGAAACCCTGGCATAAAATGATCCATCAAGTTAACTCCCTACCTCCTTTTATGTCACGGTTTTTCTGGCCGTGGCCTTAGATTGTTACGATTTTTTAGTCATGGCCCAAGATACGTCACGGTTTTGCTGAAATATTTATCACGGTTTTAAAACCGTGGTAGTTTTATATACAGTATATTTGAGCCACATAATTGTTGTCCCTATTCCGAAGGCACCTTCGTTTCACATTTTTCCGTAGATCGATTCTTTCAAATATAAATTCATAAATATTAAATCCAAAACACAATTTAACAGGAATAATAAAAATAAAAATAAAAATAAAATAATTTACATATCATTAATTAATTCCTTAATGTAAATCTTATCACAAAAGGTTAATCACAAAATGTACAATCACATGGAGTACAAGCTAATAAACCTTATCATGTACAAAAGATTAATCCATGCATTCTCAGCTCATAAATTAAGATCAATTGCCAACCCTCGTCCCTGCAAAAACAAACAATTAGATTTGTGATTTCCAAGTAGAAGCTAGCTAATAAGCTTATCACAAAATAGAAATCCAGTATCATGCCTTATGCAAATCATGTAAAACAATTAATCCAGCAAGTTGTGTCTTCAATCTGACTAGATAACAATTCGACAATAATACTTATACAAGCTATATGCTATATGATTTCGGACTGTATATAGAGTAATCAAATTTCTAATACTCACCCAATTGAAATTGGATCTTCTTCTCCCTTGATCATCTTAAATGTTGGCTGCAGCTTGAGAATTACTCGTTCCAGCTCCATTCCCTTCCTTCTTCATTAGATGCCAAACAACATAGGTCTTCTACAGAGTACATATATATAGTTATATATATATATATTTATTAAGCAGAATTCAGAATATAATTAATATATATAGCCATGCATCACCATACATACAAGGTTCGGGCAGCCAAACTCTGCTATGTACTCGTGGACGATTCATGGGGATTGAGTCTCCGATTTGGGTTTGTATTTGGATTTGGATACACCTTTGGTACTCTTGGAAGAAATTCTAGGTGAATGGTAAGACAATATCTTCCTTACACCTGTAAAACCTTCTCGAGTTGTGAAATTTTTATACTTACTAATGACTTTCCAATAACCTCCAGGGGTAGTCCTTTTAAAACTGTCACGACGTTTTACATCTTTTTGCAGCTCACAAAAGAAGAACTAGTGGTTCTTTAATGATGTTTCAACTGAAAGACCTGAATATATATACATATTTAAGAAACAAATGATGAATTAATGCAAAACTAATCCAAAAATGATCACCAAATACATATATGGAACAAAATTATTAAGTCACTAACCAGGTAAATCCTACGGTTCAAGCTTGTTACAATCTTCAATGGTGACGATTATTTGGTCGAGCTCATTCGAATGGTCCCCGATGACTCTGTTTCTTAGGTAGTGATCTATCAACTCGTCAACGGTTGGATAAAATCTTAGGCCAAGTTTGCGCTCTATATTAATCAACGATAAGAGTATCGAGGTCTAAGAGAGAGAGACGGAAAATAATAAGAGCCAGCCTAACACAAAGAGAAGAGCATACTAAATGTTTAGTACATATGTAGTAGAAAAATGTGGCACCCGCATTTCGACCCCTCATGTGGGCCTAGTGTGGGACCCGTTGGTACCTTCTATCGTCTGCGGAATCTAGGCCCTAGCCATGCCTCATAACCTGAACCTGGAGAAAACATTTTATTTGTAGAAAATTGTAAGCTATAATGCTTAGTGAGGTTTTATATTGACAATATTTTATGAAACATTTTCAATGATAAACATTTGAATTCTTAAACATCTTAAATTACTTTGTCTTTAGAACTCGTCATAAAACATCTTTAGGAATCTTTGAACCCCCGTCAGTGAAAAAAACATTAGGATAACTACTATGGGGTACCCACTGTAGTATCCTAAACCTCGGCACACCTGTAAACATGGGCGCAAATAAAAACTCCAGCTAGATAAACTAGGGAGCCGTACCCTCTGATCAGACCGTAAACATGGGGTCACGTAAGGACCAAGTACTCTCTTTGGATTGGTCGCCACAAAGTCGACCGAATCCCCTCAAATAAAACATTTATATTGGATTCACATTTTATATATATTATGTATAATAAAGCAAAACTTGCTTTTAAATTCGTCATTTAAGAAGCAAATAAAACTTTGCTTTTAGGGTCTTTGAAAGTTCTCTTCAGTTATCAAAAGTATAATACTTATCTATGCCATACATTTAAATAAAACTTAAGCAGCAAGATAATCGAAAACTATGGCAAAGTAATATATATATTTCATAAAGCATCAACATATTCTTCGTAATTAAAAAGAAAGTAACACTCACCTTATACAGCTCCTCGATTTGTTCCGTCCATTAACGTTGCAACTTATCGACCTATCGACCTATCGATTATTAATATCATACGTACTTACGCCTATCGGAAATAAATTACACGAATTAAATCCTACGCGTCATACTCGTCGCAGTAACTTTAATTTAAATTTAAAACATTTATCCAATTTATTCTATATTAATATTTATCTTAAAGTCATTCCTTTAATTCATTTAATTAAATAATTATATAGTAAAAAAAATATTTAAAAATTCACATAGTACTCCAAATGGTTTAAATAACATTCTGTCATTTTTACATAATTTTATAAATTGAGACATTACTTAAAATAATTTTGAAAATCATTTAATTATATTTAAATCATTTCTTATAACCTTAATTAACTCAGAGATCAAAATAACCTAGATATGTTCTCCAAAAATTCTGACTCTTTGATATTATGTTCAAAATAATATATTCATCTTACTGTAAAAATTTGGTAGGTTCGGGACCAGTAGAAATGATTTTATTTGGTTCGGAATATAAAATAGGTTCGGGTTTTGTAAAATAACCATAATAACCTTTGACTTAAAACTGACGCGTTGGTAATTTTGTAATTTTGTAAAACAAGGAAGGGTATAAACGTCCTTTAGTACAGGTGCGGATAATTAGAATCAAACCGATCTGATCAGATTGAAATAAACCAAATTGAACCGAAATAAACCGAAAGAATCGATTTTAATTATGTGAAAAGACAATTTAACCTTTGACTATTTCTTTGACCGGGTAAAACACGTTGGTAGTTTTGTAAATATTTTAAAAATGGAAGGGTAAAAGTGTCATTACTATATTAGACCGATTTCTCTCCTCTGTTATAAATAGGATTGAACCAAACCGGTTCAGTCATTTTTCTTTCTTCTTCTCCGTCGAGAACGACGACTTTCTCTCTATCGTCATCTCTCTGCTCGACGTCGTCTTTGCCGATTCCGGCGACGTCAGAGCCCGACCCACATACCAATCCACTCGTCTCGATACAAGGATCACGAATACAAGGTTAGTTTCTTCTAATTTTTCTCCGTCCGTCTCTAATTTCGAAAATTAGGTTTCGGGTTCAAATCTTTAAAAATGACGAATTGAAGTCTAATCTCTTAATATGTTAGACTACTGTTAATGGGAATTGTTTCTATGCTGAAATTGAATCGAATTATGTGTAGGAAAGCTTTGAATTTTGTACCTCAATTCCGGCCACCACGATTCACGGCGGCTCTTTCTTGGTTGAGGTCGTCGGGGTCCCTGGAAGCTTTCTGAGCACGAACCAGGTCAAGACTCGGTTGACTCAGTCACGGCCGTCACTCAACTCGGTCGTGACTTGGTGACTTTCGTTCGTCCGATCAACGTACTCCTTTTACGAAAAAGGTTTCTCTCTATCTCTAGTTTAACATATGTCAATTTGGTGAAATTCTGGAATTGTCGGAATTTGGCAGCAGGTTTAATTAGACGGTTGTAATATTTTTGACAGTTAATCTTCCGTAGGCTTGTTACGGAATAACTTGGACTGTGTTTTGGCTGTAATCGGATTGCATACTTACTGTATTGAATTGGTTTGATTGAATGAAAATTTGTTTTGCTGTGCTTGCTGTGTTGTTTGTCTGTGTAAGAAAAATGGCGAGACGGAGGAAGTATATATGCTTATATAGTGCAGATTAATTAGTGGATAGGAAAAGAAAAGAAAAAAATAAAGAAAGAAAAGAAAGTCTCGGTGGTGGGAGACAAAATTATACTTGTGGGTCCCACCACATTAATTAGAATTTTTAATATAAGTCAATGGTGGGTCCTTTAATAATTAATCCTCCGTTCTGCAATTCGATCTCCAGTCGCGATATTGTAGCATTAGGTCGAAACATTACTCGACAATTTACTCACATTACAACGCTAATCGATTTTTCGAAAAATATCAAATTCATTTTCTAGGCGAAGAAAATCAAATCGATTCAATGAAAATAGTCGCGCGTCGATATCACTCGATTAAATTTTATTACTAAAATATTAGCATGTTGCTGTCGATACACGATTATCTAAGTTCGAATTTTCAGGTCGTTACAGAAAATTACCATAACAATTAAAATGCATAAATCATTGCTAGCTTTAAAGGAAAAAATAGTCATTCTTTCATAGAAACATTTGTTACCAACAATTAAAAGTCGACGCTTTTCATCAAATCGCAAATTATAATCTTTTCTATAGGTTTTAACACATCAAGGCACTATGAGATTTCAACTTCACTGTGCTAAACCAACTACATATAAATTTGACATTGCCAACGAATCTAAATTCACTACGCAGTTCAAGTTGTGAATGATCCAAACATCGCTACTCCAAATAAAGAAAGGAAATTATATGTTATATATATGCAAAGCTTTAAAGATCGATTACAACTTAAGATAATTACATTCAAAATCAACAAAGTATCCAATTCTTATCATCAAGCCAACGATAAGCTACGGAAAATCCGAAATTAGTTCTAAGACGAACCCAAAAAACCCTAAAGTTATGGAGTCCTTTCAATATTAAAGCAACCAATGGTTACATTTGTATAGCTTCAATTGCGATTGTCAACTTCCGAACCCTAATGTTGAGCTTGGCGATCGATTGTCGAGCGTCGATCGGCGAGAAATTCTTCGGGGAGAGAGGGTTTGTCCAATTTGTGAGAGAAGTGAATTGTTTTTTGAATAAAAAGAGAAGTTTAAATTAATATTGAAGAGTAAATGTTGATTGGCGAAATTTTAACTTAGCGAAATTTTTTGAAAATATCTGCCACGTTTTTTTGTTCAAACGCCACGGTTTTTTAAAATATACGCCACGGTTTTATGCAGTTTCTCCAGGGTTTTTAATCCGTGGCCATATGCTGCACAACAAAAATTGATCCAGTTTCTATCTCAAAGTCAACTTACATTAGATTATCCTCCACATGCATAGACAATTCGATTTCAATTCCAATATTAAAATATCATAAAGGAACACAAATCCAGAACAGAAATCCGAAATTCAGAAGACAATGTCAAATCCTTTCATTATATTAAAAGATAATTGAGATCTTCTTTCAATATACAATATTATTGATGGTTACATAAGATAAAAAAAAATTATTTGGGATAACAGGAAAAGAGTTGATGATTATTGATGGTTACAAAAACTACATGTAGTTCACCATTATATTTCTTCATCGTTTCTTCAACAATTTTGGGATCTTCCTTCATTATATTTTTTCATCATTAAGATTCTTCGACAATTTCCGAAAGAACCCTATTCATTAGAAACTTATGATATATCTTCATCAGACCAAGCTCGTTTCTTTGGCGGAGAACCAAAGTTAGTCTTCATTCTCTCATAATCTGGGTTGCTTCCTTCAGACTCTGTGACCTATGTTTCTTCCTACTCATTCCTTCCATTCATCCTTTTATTTTAAAGGCTACTGGAAAATCACATGTGGGGATGAAGGTGTGAACTTACATCTGATTCCAGCTGATCTAAGACCTCATGTTCACCCCATTTATCCTTTTGTTGGAAGACGGAATAGTTGAGCTCATCGGTCCTTAACAAGAAAGGGATCAACGAGTATAATAGACCCCTTCTAGTTGTGGAGAACCTGAACGCTGGCGTACAAGAAGACCTACAAACGGCATGGGCCAGTTACATTCAAGTGAAGTATTGGCGTATATTTGGCCAGTGGCAACGAAGAAACTAATGACGTAGGATGCAAACTTTCTCGATTAGACCAATTATGGAAGGAAGATATTGGGATGAGTGGTAAAGAACACAGGGATCAGAATGGAGTATTGACATACATTTGGAAATGTCACACAATTTACTGACTCGAAATGAGAAGTACCATAAACTGGGATGATGTCCCCAAATGTACGCCAATACTTCACTCGACCTCTGCATCCTTTACCACCCATCGCCATACCTTCTCTTAGCGTAATTGACCTATTCAGTCTGATATTCCCATGTCACCATTGTTTTCGCATGGCTGCGATGATAAAAAAATGACAGAAAATAAGTGCAAAGATACGTGATCATTGGACATAAAACCCAATTAAAATATTATAATGAAAAATAAGAAAACATTATTAATTGCTTACCAAATATGGTACAATACAATTAGCTTCAACTGTAAATACAATACCAAAATTAGCTGGATGGCTAGCCTTGAACAATCTAACAGTTTTAATGACTGATATTGACCTTAGCAAATAGCGAGTGCATGGCTGCGATGATAGAAAAATGTGAAGGTCAGTACCAAGAAATGTGAATCAGAGATGGAACCCAATTAAAACATTATAATGAAACATAAATAACCTCAAGGGCTTGAAAAATAAAAATAAAATTCGAAATTCAGAATACTGGTACTTACTTAAAGTCACACAGAGTCAGATATCCACCATCTTTGCACTTAAAGCACCAATCCGTCATCCCTGAACTCAGTGACTATTTAGGGTAATAGGCAAGGAGTAGCTACCTCTCTTGGAAAAGTGGATACATGGCTCATGTACCTTTTCCCAATGACTCTTCACTCGGTGGCTATTTGGGGTAACTAAGAATGCGTTGATGACTATTGATCCAACCTTTGGATCAATTTTTTGATCAACTCTATGTCCATCTATTTTCCTACTTTACCCTACCCTAATGCCTTTGCACTCAAATGGAATGGAGGTAGCGACTGCTGCCTCCATTAAAAAAAGAAAGCTAATTTTCTTGATGGACATACTCGAAGACGGCCTACCGACCTACTCTCATAACCTTAGCGAGGAAGACCTTGTACGGATCTAAAGTCATTCCAATTCATAGTAGTTGAAATCTATCCTTTATTGCTATTTTTTCGTCCTTACAAAATAATCCCTTCTCCTGGCCTGATATATTGCTGGAAAGATTGTCCTCCATGCCAACCTTCAGCTCACATTGGTAAACCCTCGACTTGGAAAGAAGTCAGACTTGAAAGACCTGATCAACAGCAAGTCCTAATCGTTGGAGCACCTGAAAAAGAGAAACGAATAAAAATATTAAACAAATATTTAGGGTATATATACATAACAGATCATATAATTACTCATGCAAAAGATGTTAAGAACATACCAATGATGCTTGTTCTGTAACATGTCTTTGGGTCACATCAACACCGAAGAAGAGATCCTTCATAGCCTCTACCAAGAACCGCGACGGATTACCGTCTAGATCTCTCTTAATAGAGTTCAGGTCAAAATCATTCCAGATGACCCATTCGCCAGGAAGTCCCCTAAAATTTATAATACCCGTTTCAAATATTATAACACGAACAGTCAGATTGTCACTCTCTACAACCAAAGAATCGAACCGAATGCTGAAACCCGCCTTCAGCCCATGTCCGTTGATGAATTCTGAGAATTCTCTAGTTGATAATATGGTACTCATCCCTTCAGTGTTTTGAAGACGACATAAATGGATAGGATTGGGTCCTCGACCTGGCAAACTGAGGAGAATACACATTGCAGCTTCACTGCATGGAATTTCAGTTAGCCAAGCCCTTGGCAATAACTGAAATGCAATGTGACAATATAAAACATAAGTAAAAGATTCTATATAAATTATATAAGTGTAACAACTGAAATGGTGATGAAATTATATTCATCTTATCACTGCTTCTTTGTTGCGACAGATATTTTCTTGGTAATGTGAAATGGTCATCTCAAAGTGGTGCACCATTTTGTGGCCTGAAAATAGAGTAAACCAACAGATCAGAAATATATAGCAACTACAACTACCAATTACCAACATATATATATGATTCATGAATAACAGACCATAAGCACACGAATTAACACACTATCGATGGCAAAATAGAGCTGATTGAGAGTAAATGCAGAGGAATTTTACTAACAACGATTAATAATAGGTAAGTTCTTAGATCCAAATCAAACAACATGAGAGTAAATCAAATTATCAAAATACTTCCCAAAATGTCAATTATTACACTAACCAGAAAGAGATATTTTTCCATTCCTTAAATAGAAACTACATGCAAAGTTCTATTTACTCATCCAAATCATGCAAAAGAATAAGCTGTCATCAAATCATTCATCCACAACACTTATAATAGAAAAAACATGAAATTAACAGACAAGTTTAGAGCCAAATCGTACATTTGAACGAAAAGCAAAGCTTCGTGGAAGAAAACAGTCGCTTCTTGTAAGTGAATTTTGTAAGAGAAAGAGAGAATTTGAGAGGATTAGGATTTTGGAAGTGAGAAGAGAGAGTTGTGGTCGAGATGATTTAATTGTGGATTTCGCGTGTTTTCAAGACGATAAGGGGAATTTAAAAAGTTAATTAATTATGTTCATCCCTATTGCCACGATTTTCGAACCGTGGAGACAAAAAACACTCAGCACGTCTGCCAAACCGTGGTGTATTGTACTTTTACACCACATATTTTTATCATTGTCAAAAAAACGTGGAGAAATGTATCTTACGCCATGATTTTCCAGTCGTGGAAGAAAATTGTTACCACGTTTATAAAATTGTGGCCATAGGTAACTTTACGCCACGCTTTTTTGGCCGTGAATACCCTTAGCGTGGCGGAATCCCAATTTTCTACTAGTGCTCGTTTCAATCACACCACATGAAACTAACCTTTTATCCACAATCAGAAACCTTACCTCTGATTGCTTCAATGAGGAATTAAACCCCCTTATATTTCAACTTTCTAACATCATCCCTTTTCAGGGACATGACTACCCGTTCTAGCCTGCTTATCCAATACAATAGTCGGATTACATGCCTCTTTTTGAACAACAAACTAAGAAGAATCGGTACCATACTATTTGAAAAGACATAACCAACTTAGTTTTACTCTTAGGAGCCCAAATTTTCCTCTTAGTTACTAGGGTCCATGTATTAGCCTCATCCAAAGCAAGAAACTCTTCTGCCTCAACAATCAAAGTCTACACCAATTTGAGTAGTCCTATGTTATGTTTCTTCTTCTATAGCCAGCCCTAGAGCAGCAGAACTATCAACATTAGGGACAACCACTTCTTTCTTACGCCAAACATGAGCCACTTTAACTCAACACTCTTAGTCAAATGCCCCGACTTCTTACACTTCTCACAAATGGATGGGATCCACTCATATTTTACGGACTAAAAGAATAGACCATCCATATCATCTGCTATCCTTACACTGTCAGGAAAAGGGCCAGCCACATCTATCAAAACTTGAATTCTTGCAAATCCAAATCGTGATTGATTAGTGGTAACTTGATAAGCAATAAGGGGAGTGCCCAAAACACTACCAATAAGACTCAAAAAATCTTCACGCTAAAACACTAATGGAAGTAAAGGTGGTTTAACACAGATAGGTACCTTCTCCATTTATTCAATAGAGAAATCCATGGTTGCTTTCCATTCTTTCAATAATAGTGGTCGAGTATTGAACGAGAGTGATCCTCCAGTGAGAGCATGAACCTTCGCCTCCTCCAAATTTAAATTCAGTAAAAACAAATTCTCTTTTATTAGATAGATTCTCACTAACCCAAACGTTCACCAATGATTCATAATGAAGACCTTGAACTTGGAGAAATGAGGAGTGTCGCCATAAACAAAACCAATTAACATGTTCTGCCATTTTTCGACCTCTAAAACCACTTCCTCAGCCTTAAACTGAACAAATTTCTCACCATTCTCTACAACCGGGGGAATGAACCGCAAAGCATTCGTCACCGATCTAGCTCTGTTATCCCCAAATAAACTAACCCAAGGCCGAACAACCGATTCATCATTCAACTTCCCATTCTCACTACACGGTAAACTACGATCTACTCCAACAACACCAGACCCAGAACTCACCTCATCATGAACACAAATACGAGGAGAACACAATGAATAAGCCTCCTCCGATCAGAAACGACAGATCGCAGCAAGAGCTACAGTATGCCGGAGAGAGACCTAAAATCGTTGTGTTTTGTTATCTATAGGCTGAATTTTTTTAGAAGTTTGTTTTTCAAATTTACTTTATTTTATTGCCGTAACTTTAGCAAACTTTTTGGAAACATAGCATAAAATTTTATTTACTAAACCTAATTTGTAATTTCGCTTCCTAACACAAAGCTCTCATTTAGGGATGAAATCAGATAGGAGGAAATGTAGTAACCACTGGCTATCCAACTCAATGACCCGCTACGGATATCCATTTAATCCTACCTGCCACGGTTTGGGGTGTAAAATTTCAACCAATCATGAGTTCGGGTTATAAACGGGTAGTGTCTAAGACCCGACAAGTATCCGAATATTCGGGTACTCGTTTAAAATTAAAAGAAGAAAAGTTTATGTACATAGTAATTTGCATAAAATATTTAATTATAGTGACAAAAAATATTACACATACTCAAAACAAGCATATAATAAAATTTATATCATTAAAAAATGAATTATAAGCTCCTTTTCTTTAAAAAAAGTAAAATAAATTTTTTTATAAACACATATCGTCACGGGTCAGTATTGTGTATTGAAATAATCTACCGTTGGATAGCCAAATCAAACAAGAACCCATATTAGCAGGGTATCCAAAAATAATTGGGTGTTCGATCCAGTTTTATCCCTTCTCTCGTTTGTTATATCTAATATTCTACAGTTGTAGGAAACGATAGAATCGTGTTGGACTAAATCGTACACACGTAAATACACGTATCGTACAAATAATAAATAAATGCTATAATTAATTATCTTATTATATTTTATATTTAAAAATGTTATATCATATATGAGTTATTAATAAAAATTTAGAAGCTTTAACTTGTCTAAGCCCATGCCATTGGTTGGAAAATGACGGGCTCCAAAGTCCGATTCGAGCAAGGTTGGCCTACTAAGATATCGGCCCATGAAAAATAACAAGATAACCAAAAGGAGTTGTGAACAGAAAGAAGGATCGATCACGCAGTCACCATAGAGATGTCCCGATAAACAAATTTGGCGACACTGAATGAAATCCATCTGCGTAGAACGGTCAATTCTAACAGTGGTTAAAAACAGAGCAACCATTAATAAATGAAACAAAGAATCAATCCAATAGATTTTGTCATTCAACAAAAGAAAAGAATAATTGAATTTAATATAAGATCATAATTACTTTGACCATAGTACTGTAATTCGATTGGGTATGATTAATATTGTTATCTCGATTCTTCATAATGATCCAAAATTTGGCCTTGTCTAATTTACTTTGAATCCAAATCTCCAATATACTTTAGGGAAAAAAAAAAGGATTAGATGAAGAAAATGACAGATAATGTTCTGACTTTTGAATTGTTTGCTGGTCAAAGTTCGAAACGTTACATTGACCTTCTCTCTTTTTGTTTTTTATTCAGAGTACAGATCACGAAATTTCATCACGAGACTAATATATATTTCTGCGTGTCACCATTAAGAAAGCCTAAAATCAATAAAATCCTAATTATTTTGTGTCTTCCTAAATAAGTACTGTATATGTTTTGAAGATTCAGATCAATGGCTACAGCAATAAATGAGGAGGAGAAACAAAAGCATGCCCCCGGATTTCAGATGTCCAATATCCATGGAGGTGATGATGGATCCAGTCACCATCTCCACCGGCATAACCTATGAACGCCGCCACATTCAACGGTGGTTCTTCCATTACATGAAGAAAACATGCCCTGCAACTATGCAGCCTCTCATCAACTTTGACTTGACCCCAAACGAAACCCTAAAGAGGCTCATCCTTGCCTGGAAAAATCAAACCAACTCCCTTTCTTTGAATACATCACGTCGTGAAGAAATGGCGCCACTCCTAAAAAACGTCGAATCCTCCCCTTTTAAGGTCAATTACTTGAAGAAATTACGATCTATTATGGATGTTGATAATGATGAGACGAAAGTTGATTTCATTCGATCCGCCGGTGTTCAAATTTCTGTTCAAATTGTTGTTCAGATTCTTCTTCCAGATGATGGTATCGATTTTACGAACTTTGCTGCGTGTGAGGAAGCTCTAGGCCTACTTCACAAGCTTCCATTACAGGAAGATGGCATCTTATTCCAATTATTATTGAAACCCGAGTCCATGAAAGCTATGGCGATCATTCTTCAAAGAGGGAGCTTGGATGCTAGACTTTATGTCGTTACTATCTTTCGCCAAATGTCAAGTATTTCTAGTATGAATTGGGAGCCAATATTGACAGAAGATCAATTTTCAGGCGGTATTTTCAAGGCGTTAATTGAGCTGATTTCAGATGACGTATCCAGCAAGGCATCTTACCGTGCATTGAAAGTTATTATAAGTATATTGAGTTCCTCAAGACTTATTCATTCCAAGGTGGTCGAGGCAGGTCTAATCAATGTTCTCGTGGATCTTTTATCTGATTCTGAACTGTCAATTAGTGATTCTAAATGCGAGAAAATGTTGCATTTGATTAAACTGTTATGCAAATGCGACGAGGGAAGAAAGGCGTTGACGGAACATGGACTGGGGATAGCCGCCTTGTCGAATAGGCTGATGAAGGGTTTGTATTCGGAAACAAAAAACGGAGTGAAGATATTTTGGTTGATTGCATCTAGTGATCCGAATAATGGGGTTTTAGAGGAAATGCTAATGTATGGAGCAGTCAAGAAGCTCCTGACATTGTTACATTTGGACGCATATGGAAGCTCTTCGACTAAAGATAAAGTTATCAAGATTTTAAAGTTGCATTATAAGTTTTGGGAGGTCTACCCTTGTTTTCCACTTGAATTCAAACAATCTTATCGTATTCTTTATTAGGATTTCGATAATGGGACGGTAAGGTAGAATTTGATTATATTCAACTTTACTTAGAGTTTAGACTTAAGTTTGTTTATTTCTTTGTTTATACTTGTCAAGTTATCATGAATGCTCTTTGGATTGAAAAGTTCTATTTTTTTTAACGTAGTCCAAAAATGACAGTCATTCGAATTCCTGCCATTCTAAAAATTGCGATAATGAAGAATCGACCTCTCAACCTCCTTGATGAAAACCCACATGAATAATCACTTGTCAATGTGCTTTGGTTGAAAAGTTCCGATTTCTAAAGTCAAATCAACAACTGTTCTCATCTTACAAAGTCTAACAAGTTTTCCTAAATTTGGTTCACCAATGTTTATATTGCATGTGACTTAATACTCAATAAACTAATACTGCTGACATGGATGTATAATAAAATACCGAGCTAAAACTTTGTTAAACTGCGTCGGAATGGTTCAAATTAGATTTTTGATTGAGAAAACAGAATTTGATTCATGGGCTTTGACTTTATTTTGAGTATAAAATAATGTTATAAATTAAGTAAAAAATTTAAATAGATTAGTTTAATCAAGTGGGCAATACTATGAGAGTGACTTTGAGCTTATCAAGGGAGAGAGATATGTGAAAGGTTTTCTCGATGCCGTTTAGTAACAAGCCAATAAATGAATCTAGTCTGTTAATAGTTACAGATACATTCTCTCTAATTGCGTTCGGATTCAGGTGGAGCGCTAGCCTCCGGGTGAAGTTCGCGCCGTTTCTCTATTTTGTTATGAAAAAGATGAGCACGTGACTGCCTCGTGATTCTTTAATGGGCTGCTAAGTTGGGTCTTTGGCTTTACTATTGGGATTTGACTTGACTCACCGTTGGGGAAAAAAAAAGTAGTTCAACAGTGACTAAAGTCTCAAACTCAAGCAGAGCCCGAGGAGGAACCTTAGTTAAACTACCATACCAGATTCTTGTCAAAATTCAATCAAGATTACAAAAAAATGCGTTTGACGATCCTTTTATCTTGTGAAATTCATATCTAAAACCGTCAAATTCGAACGTTTATGTCATTATGTGTAAGATGGAAATTAGGGATTTGTCAAAATTTCAATTTGGTAGAGTTGTAAATGGCCGTTGCGATGTAAATGGAAGCGTTTCAATCAATAAGAAAAGGCAAAATTATGCATTTGTTTTTATCGTTTTTGACCCACATCGTCTCTGCTTTACAAAACTACACTATTTTGTCCCTTGCTTTACTACTCTGTTAGACTACTCGGTCATTCGATACTAACGTCCGTCAAATACTGTCGAGCTGTGAATTTTAACCGATCAAATCGTGACACGTGTAAAAAAATCCATCTAGACTTTCTTATCCGGGATTACGTAATTCTAGATATGTAGAATAGAATACATTGCCACTCATAAATTTCCCAATTGCAATTGGAAAACCCTAGATCCAAATATTCCCTAATTTCATCGAATTTTTCCCATCAACTAAAGAGCAAGGCTAATCGGCATCCCAGTTTCCTCAAATCCTGATCAAACCCCAATTTCATCGAATCCCGAGTGAAAAAAACCCTACTTGATCGAGGCCCAAGAAACGATGTCGCAATCTTCATCTTTGTCATTTACCTCCGCTGATGTCGCCCTTATTTAAAGTCGCCATTCCAACCTGAACCCGATATTTACTTGCCGAAAATATAGTGTGATGTCCACATCCTTCTTGCTACTCAATCTCGGTAGGAGGTTCTTCGCGTGTCATGTAAGTTAATGTTAGCCTGCAAATATTGAAAACTAACTAATGAACTACTAAAAATTGAAGAAAAAAGAAGCCACTATCAATGATGGCATATCTAGTGACATTAATCACACAATAAACCAACACCAACAACCGTAACTACTTTGAGAAGAAATTCATCTCGGGTAGAAAACGGACAACGACTTTGAAGACGATTTCCGGGCGCTTCAGGAGTCAGAATCGAGCAAAGTCGGATGATAAGTATTAGAGCGAGATGTTAGCTTTCCAACGACACTAAAAACACTTGATTCAGTCCACGGACGAGTGAGGAAAGTCTAGTTTAATGGACAAGGGTCGGATCTGGCGAGAAGAAAACTAACCAGAAACAAGTAAGGTTTTAACCGAAACTTTCCCTTTAGAAAGTTAGAATTCTTTGTGGATAAAAGTACTTAGAAGTTGAGGGCTTCTAAGTGTCAAAAGGATAGTGACCGAGTTTTCCTAATCCCCTTGAGAAAGAGGAAACTATGTTTCTAGAAAAAGAAATAAATAGAGTTTTGATTTTAAGCAATGAAGAAGCTATTTCCAATAATATTTCTTCTAGCAAGAAGATTAATACCCGACATCCTTTTACTCGAAAAAAATACATAACCATCTTACAACAATAATCGAAAAGGCATTCCATCCGTATCCACAACAACATCACGAGGAGTTGTTTGTTCAAACAAAGAATGATCATGCCCGTCATGGATCAAGTGATTAAATTTTCCCACACTTAACTTTCCAATACAAGGTTCTTGATTAGAAGCTAAATGAGGAGGGTTGGTAGAATAACCAAGGTATACCTTCATTTGCAAATTAGTAGGTTTGGATGGCTCATTGATGGCTTCAGGTTGGGCAGAATTAAAACACTCTTCATTTGTCTCTTCTTCTTTCTTCTCCATGCTAAGTACTTTGTTAACAACAAGGACTTCTTCAATGAGATCACAAGAGGGCTCATGAGATGGAGAATCAACCGAGGAGGGTTGCTTCATGATCCAAGTATTGAGGCGATCAAGTTGTCGAGAAAACTTCTCCCATTTGTTGACTCTTTGAGAATTCTCCATGGCATTTTTAAATACAACGAAAGGGTGCCCAAGAGAAGTGGGCTCTAATAGCACCTGATGGCGTATCGAGTGACGATTAATCACACGATAAACCAACATGAACAACCAGAACTACTTTGAGAAGAAATTCCTCTCGAGTAGAAAACGGACAATGACTTTGAAGACAATTTCTAGGCACTTCAAGAGTCAGAATCGAGCAAAGTCGGATGATAAGTTGTAGAGCAAGATGTTAGCATTCCAACGACACCAAAAACACTTGATTCAGTCTACGGATGAGTGAGGAAAGTCCAGTTTAATGGACAAGGGTTGGATCTGGCGAGAAGAAAACTAACTAGATACAAGTAAGGTTTTAACCGAAACTTGTCCCTTTGGAAAGTAATAATTCTTTGTGGATAAAAGTACTTAGAAGTTGAGGGCTTCTAAGTGTCAAAAGCATAGTGACCGAGTTTTCCTAATCCCCTTGAGAAGGCGGAAACTATGTTCCTAGGAAAAGAAATAAACGGAGTTTTGAATTTAAGAAATCAAGAAGCTATGGTTTAGAAAAAAACCACATTTGAAAGGAAAATAATGAAAGATAAAATAATACAAGTTTTTTCTTTGACAACGTCTGAATTTTACTGAATTACAAATCACCTATTTATAGGTTATAAGACCAAATTCGGACAAGAAGAAATTAATGACCCTAGGAGACTTTAATTCTAAGAATATGAATTAGAAATAAATGAAAATAGATGGATAACTAAATACATTAACAGAAAACGAAAATTAAATGGGAAAATAGAGGCATAATTCTGCTGCTCATGTGAATGCATGGAGATGGAGTAAATGCTTGGCAGCCATATTTAAGTCTATATGTGAATAGAATCCTTTGATAAATCGGCAACCCATGTGAATGGAGTAAAAGAAAATTGGCATCCTCAAATATACCATGTGAACATGTGTGAAAGCTTTTAATGATGGATGACAAGACATTAATGTGGGCAACGGATGATAAATGCTTAGTCATTGATGTTATCATCTTATAAAAATCTGCTCCACTTTGAATTTCTCCACAATAGTCCTCAAATTCTTGTTTTGGCTTAAATGACCCTAAATGCAGCAAAGAATGAAACATAACCCTGTAATGGTCTGAAAATGACATATTCTTTTTGCCTAGCTTCAAGTTGCAGAGAATGTGAAAAGGGATATGGGATGGTCCTCCATCAATTAAGCTAAGAAAGAAGTACAAAAACTTTCAGAAGGTGAAAATTGGAAGACATACTTGAGAAGCTTGAGTGAATTTAGAAAGTGAAAGTGGAACAAAATGGCTTGAAACTACAAAATATGTAGGTGAGATCTAGTTGTCGGAATTGGATCCTAGCATTATGCATTATGCTAGCAATTTGTGTTTATATTTATGGTAAAAATATAAGGATTGATTTCCTTTGGTAAAAATTTAAGGATTGACATTCTAAAAATTGAAATTTGATAGTCCCAATTCCTTTTTGACTAAGTCACCTAATGTGACAACTCAACGAGTTACAACTGAAACCTATCTAATAATAAGTTATAATATAATTTTTTTAAAACAAAGTGATTAAAAGATTTACAATCGATCTACTTAAGAATATTCTAAACATAGATCTAACAATCTATTATCAAGTAAGAGACTGGAACAGTTCGGTGGACACTAAACTAGTATCACCTATAACAGTTAACAACCTAAAGATAAATCTAGTTGCAGTAAACTATAATTAAAAAAGCAATAACTAAACCAATGCTAACTAACCCAGTTTATAGCTAATAATATAAAGATAATTCTTAGTACAATAAAATGTGAAATACAATGAAAAGTACTTGGTCACTGATTAATGGACCAGTATTGACAAAGGCAGTTTACATGTAACGACTCGTTAAATCGAGCTTAGATTTGCGTGTCAATTTTGTCGTTGTGGCGATAGTGTTAATAAAATAACGATTAGATGCACGTGTTTATTTTACGATTAAGAATTTTCGTTTCGACGATTAGATTCGATCAATTAGCGCGATAACGATTAACCGTTATGTATTAGCATAAGTATTTCTATCTATAGGAAATGGTACAAGAAGTAATGATGCAATTATAAAATCAAACCTTACGTTACATTAAAGATACAAGTTGTACAAGAAATTTTTACAAGATACATATTGAATTCTATGTACATTTCCTAAGTTGTATAACAAAAATAAATAATTCATATATTAGCCAAATATTTCATGTCTTAAATGCAAAAAAATTAAATAAAAAATAATAATAAATGAACAAGCCTACACTACTACACCAATCCAGCCAGCCTTAGAGATCAGCCTAGGGCAGCCCCTAAGCCTGCCAAACTCAGCTCCAAGACCTAGGAAAAATGCAATATTTCTTGACCATTTCCTGCACATAGCACAACAACACAACAAGCACTATCAAAGACACCTGTGGGACAGATAAAATGCATCACTGCATGATTTAAAACAGCTGTAAACAAGCCAGACATGTGTACAGATTCAAGCAGGCCAGCAAACCATGCATACATGCAGTTTCTTTTACAGGAAATGGCTGCTCAGATTTTAGCACTTCCACAACTCTAAACACAGAAAAACACTCTCAAAATTTACAGAAAAGCAGCCAACAATTACCATTTCCAACTAAGCTTGAACCCTTGTTCTTATACTTTCTCAATATAGTCAAATTAATTTCAAACAATCTCAGCCGGCAGCTGATTTTCAAGACATAAATCAGTCCATTCATGAATATGTAAACAGACAGTGCATGCAACAATTTCAGTCAATTCATCATGCAAGAGATTTTCCTAAACTATAATTGCAATCCTAGCAGGGAAGGTTCAGCAGAATCATCAACACAGAACAAACAAAACCACCAAAACTCAATTCTTCCAGAAACCTAAAAGTTTACCTCAGTCGTGTTCCCTGCCGACCACTGACCATGTTCACAACCGCCGACGAGCCAGCAGCCGACCGGAGGTCACCGAGTCGACGCCGAGTGGGGACCGAGTCACGGACCGAGTTCACTGTTCCCAACCGAATCGAGCCTCGATTCGGAGTTCCCAACCTGTCACAAAACCAATCAACTTCAGAACAATCGATTTCAACAAATTCGGGTAAACAACCGAAACTTCAAAATTCAATTCCGGTTAAATTAGAACGTTTTTTAGAGGGATTTTTATGTAAAAACGATCAGTAGATGATGTATATTAACATATACGACAATCGGAGCAAAACCCCAAATTGCTCCGAAGAACCCTAATTTTAGAAATCGCAATTAAAGAAACGGAGAGGAATTGAAGAAAACTAACCTAGTATTCATGATCCTTGAGCTGTAACGAGTCGATTGATATATTTATTGTGGCCGAAGGTAACCGTTTTCGGCGTGAACGCCGTTCGGCAGCCGGCGAGTCGAGAGAGAGGAAGTCGTCGTTCTCGACGAAGAAGAAGGAAGAAATGATTGAACCGGTTTGGTTCAATCATATTTATAGTAGGAGAGTAAAATCGGTCCAATTAAGTAAAAGACTATAATACCCTTACCATTTTAAAATATTTACCGCCTTACTAACGTGATTCTTTCGGCCAAAATATAAGTCAAAGGTTAAAATTGTCTTTTCACAGAATTAAAATCGGTTCTTTCGGTCTATTTCGGTTCAATTTGGTTTATTTCAATCTGTTCAGATCGGTTTGATTTTAAATATCCGCACCTGTACCAAAGGATGTTTATACCCTTACTCGTTTTATAAAATTACAAAATTACCAAATGCGTCAGTTTTAAGCCAAAGGTTATTCTGGTTATTTTACCGAAACCGAACCAAATTTATTTTCCGAACCTAACATAACCTAAAATATATGCTCCGAACCTACCAAATTTTTACAGTAAGCCAAAAATATTATTTTCTACAAAATATCAAAGATTTAGGAATTTTTGACGACAGAATAAATTTATATAAATTCTGAGTTAATTTAGTTGTCAAAAATGGTTTTCAAATAACTAAAGGTCTCTAAAATTCTTTTGAGTCATATTCTAACCTAGAAAAATTATGTTATAATTTTGGAATATTATTTTCAACCAATAGGAATTTTCTATAATTTTATGATATTTATATAGGTAACTTATAATAAGCAATGTAATTAAGGAGATAAGCTTTAGGCCAATTAATAAATAAAAATAATGGCAGAGTAATCGAACTGAGAGATAGGAATTTATGCGACGAAGTGACGTGTAGGATTAATTCGAGTAATTTTCTTTTAAGCGTTAGTATTTACGAGATTAATTAATGATATTTCGATAGGTTATTAATTGCGACGTCAAATTACGCGAGGAGGAACGACACGAGACGCAAAGAACTGTGAGTGTACTTTCTTTTTAATTATGAAGTATTTTTATGATTTATAAGTACACTTATACTACTATGTCGTAATTTAAGTTTATTTGAGGTTTACGCGTTATTTAAAATATACGGTATAGTTACTATTATATTTTAGAAAACTGAAGAGAGCCTTCAATAACGTAAAAGCGAGGTTTCCGATAATTCTTAACGACGAAGTTTTAAAGCAAGTTTTGCTTATTCTATATATAAAGACGAATCCATATAAATGCTTTATTCGAGGGGTTTTATTCGAGGGGATTCGGTCGACTTTGTGGCGACCAATCCAAAGAGAGTATTTGGTCCTTATGTGGCCCCATATTGATTGTCTGATCAGAGGGTACGGCTTCCCTAGATCACGTAGTGGAAGTTTATATTTGCGCCCATGTTCACGGGTGCCGAGTTTAAGGATACTACGGTGGGTCACCCATAGTAGTTATCCTAGAGTTTTTCACTGAAAGGGTTCGATAAATGTTTCCGAGGGAAAATGTTTTTATGAATTTTTCGAGGTATAATATAAGTTACACAGATATTTCCGAGGAATTATTATTACAGTTATTTTCGAGGAATATATATAAGTTTCTATAATGTTTCGAGGAATTAAATAAGTTTATATATTATCGAGGTATTATAAGTAAAGTATGAATTCACGTTTTACGAGAAAGATGTTTACGAGAAAGTTTCCTTGTAAGTGTTATGAAAAATAAAGTTATATTACGACGAGTTCTAAAGACAAAATATTTTACGATTGCTTGAGAATACAATTGTTTATTATTTAAATGTTCATTAAGTGTTTTCAATATAAAACCTCACTAAGCGTATAGCTTACAGTTTTCTACAAATAAAATGTTTTCTCCAGGTACAGGTTACGAGGCATGGCTAGGGCCCAACTTCCGCAGGTGATAGAAGGTATCAACGGGCCCCGCACTAGGCCCACATAAGGGTTCGAAATGCGGGCGTCTTATTACAATATAAAGATAAACTAAGTGTAGTAAACTATAATGACATAGTTCAGCATTAATTGAACCAGTACTTACAATGCTAGTTTACAATTAGAAGGTACCCCTTAGTTTGGTAAACTGTGATGCATAAGTCTTTTTGCTAGATAACAATGGAAAACGAGACTTAGCGTGGAACGATGATGGAATAGTTCAATTGAGTTGATACTGAACTAGTGTCGGCTGAGCTGGTTGTACGATAAACTGTTTATGTTGTAAGTATCTACTAGAGATTTGAGTTTGAGTTGAGACTTGAGATTGAACCAATTATAACTATATCAGAGTTAAAATGATTCATTATGGCTGACGTGCAAACAATAAGTATCCCGTATAAGTGATAATGAGATCTAGAGACTTATAAATAAATCAAGTAAATGATATTGAAATGAATGGGTTTGTGCGAGTTCGAATAATGATAGTAACTATGGGACGAGTAACGACTCGTTCAGTGGTTACCGCGAGTGTTGGTGGCGAAAACAATTTTGAGTCGAATATTGGATTCGATCAGTATTGCTAATTGTAACTATGGTAGAACAGTTTGTGCTAATGATTTGATCTCAATAGTTTGAAATGTTGGAGCATATAGATGTTGCTAATTTTGTTGGCACAAATGTAGATTCAAATAAAAACGAAATATAACGAGAGATAACACGAGAAATTTAATGCAAACACTTTGCTCTTTATTTATATCGCAGTTCAGTGTGTTAACAAATACCTACTCTGTGAGTAATGATACTGCTACGACAGGGGCTTTTAGGTAATTTGGATTGTGGAACGTAGGCGACCTTGACTTAGGATAGACTCGATAAATGATGGGCTTCGTCCCCATTGTGAGGCCATGAGAGCTGGGGGGCACGAAGACCGTCGACCTTGTCCTCCTTAAGAGGCCATGAGCGCCCAAAGTCGAGGAGACTTATGGTCCCCACTATGTACAGGTCGCTTTATAAGTAAACCCTAAAAGGTTCCCTATATAAAGATCCATCTTTAACGTCTAAGAAAAATACATAAGATATACAATGATCATGCTAGGGCAAAGTTCTCTCTATAGAAGAAGGACACTTCCCTCTCTACACTTGAGTAACTCCACAAGGTCCTCGGCTTCCTGGTTAGCCTTGCAGGCCAGCTTACGGCCATAAACGCTCAAATAATTCTCAACCTCCATTATGTTCTAAGTCACCAAAACTACCTTAAGACTAATCGGAAGAAGGCGCATGCTCTCCACTACTATCTCGTTTCGCATCATAACGAAACAGATACCAAACAAAACTTCTTATAATTATGATAGATAGCCTCTGAAACTACCTAGGTGCAATACACAATCCGTATGCTCAACTATTTCTAGTAATTTTCTAAACTCCTAGTAAAGCTAGACCTATGTGACACAACTTGATCTAGAATTTCTATTCTACTTTGTTGGAAATGCTAGTACTTTTGACTCTCATTCCCAAACTTAAGAGTTGATGAACATATGACAACAAACAGAGGTCCGAGTGGAGAACCAAGAACCTCTCCCTCTCTATAATTTCCTCTCATGAAATGTTATTTGTGCAAAAAACCTTCTGTGGAAAGTCGTCTTCTATTTATATATGTGTCTTGCCTTGTGCTTCACTCATAATCTTCATTACAAAATTCTTATATGATTTGACTTTGATCTAGTTTGATTCCCTATCAGAATATACTATTTCCTTTTCGGATGTTTTCTTGAGGCGCATGTATGTTCTACTTTGTTTAATGAGAACAAGATTAGATTTAGTTCTATTTATTTGATCATGTTGTCTTTTATAGTTGACATACAATTATGCTTGACCTAGAAGGAACATATTTTGTTTCCTTTTTTGTCTACATGTTTTGACTCTTGAATCGTTGATCTTATTTCCCTTACACTCCATGTCTTCATTCTTCTTATGATCTCTGAATCCTTAACTTGGTGAGAATATCTTTGATTCACAGTCTTTGATCTTGCCACCTTGACAATCCTTTCCGATTCCATTGAGTAGATCTTGTCCGTTGATGCTTCTAATGTGACAATCCTAGTGACGTCTTGAGGAAGTATTTTGAATTTAATCTTGTCCCTAGTTTATAATCCAAACGATACTTATATTTTGTCCTTTCATGTTAAATTTTATAATATCTTCAGTAAAGTTCATTAACATGATTATCAATCCTAAGTTTCTTTAAAAAATTATCCTATTATATTATTTGTTTGTCAAAAAGGTGACAAAAGTTATATATTTGTACGTGTAACCACAAATATATCTACCCATATTTACAGATATTGTAGTACTTTGAAGGTGTTGTTGGTTCTAAGTTGAATTTGTAATCAAGTATTTGCGCTGAATTGATGAATTTTGTTTGAAAGTTGGTGGAATGGCAAATGTTATATGTTTGGGTGTATTGATGAGTGATGTTTCAAAGTTGGCAGAATGGCCATGAAATACATGACCACAATTTGAAACATTAAAAGAGAGACAAAGTTGGAATGACCATATTGAAATTTCACGCCAAAAAACACACACACCAATGTACCTTTCATGCCAAATGACAAAGTTGGAAAGGTCATTACTGAAATTTCAATTCAATAAAGTGCCATCAATAATGACAAAAGTGAGGCATCTACCTTACAATATTCCAATCAATGGCAAATTATAAGATTCTCCATAAAGTTATGAAAACCACAAAAATAACCAATACAATATTGTATTTCCATTGATGTGTCGGCAATTAAAAAAAACAAAAGGCATCAATTTAAACCATTAAGCTATGGTTGTATGTTTGGTGTCCTTATATGCTCAATTCCATTCAAATCAATTAAAGATCTAGTATTCCCATTTATGCCTCTTCTCCTACCTCTCCCTCTTCCATTCCTTCCACCTCCAGCACCATTAGGTGGTCTTCCATTCCTTTCAACTTTAGCTCCACTAGGTGGTCTTCTAGCTCTAACACCTCTAGCAGAACCACCAATTGTTCTTCCACCTCTCATAGGAGCAGTTGATGAGCTAGATCCGACATGAAATCCAGCATACTACAATCAAAGTATGCAATAATTTAAGAAAATTTCACAATATACATCACCAATACAACAATTTCAGAGATATGGTTGTAATTTCAACAAGATTTATACAATAATTGGAAACTGAAATTACTTGTGATGGTTGGCTAGCTCTACTCATAGCAATAGTAGATATAGATCTACCATGGAAAGCACCCGACCGCAAAATAAATTAAGATTTTTACCTCTTGTGGTTGATTCTCTAGTCCTTTTTCCTCCCCTAGCAGCAATGTCTCTTCCCCCTCTAACAGCCGCATTTACAGTGCCTCTTTTCTCCCCAAGAAACGGTATTTCTAGGTCCTCTTCCCCTCACAGCAGCAACCGATGGTTTTCTAATAATATCATGTATCTGAAATAGATGCAAATAAATTATTTAATTATAAAAAGTAAGTAATATTAAATAAAATTTTAATGTTAAAATACATGTGTTGGGACATATTTACAAGTCCATGAATTATGGTCAGGATAATTTTTGGCAATGTTGCTTTTGTTTTCCTCTTTTGTCAAGAGACTAGTCAAGTTTTTCTTCCTGATGATTGATGGTCTCCCTCTTCTCTTAATTGGTGGTGGTGGTAGAACATCATCTCCATCATCTATCAGCCATAGTTCTTTACTATTATTCCTATGAACAACATCCTAATATTGGTTTAGAAATTGTGCCAGCCTATACAATCAACTACGTAGTCCTCCACCTTTTATGGTTTTCTTTGGTAGATACAAACTATTGCATGAGGACGTGGAATGCCAACCCTCTTGCTTAATGCATAAGAGCAAGTTCTATTTCTAAATCAACATTGTATTGCCTTATCCATGGTCTAGTTGTATCCGTAAATGCCTCCACCCTTCTCATCACTCTAGGACATAATGGTCCAGTATAGTTGATCACTACCTTCTTTAGACCTCTCAACCTATTCATTAAATATTTCATCAACCACTCCATCATACTTACTATTTGCAACTGACATGCGTCCAAAATGACACAGTTAAACATTTCACGCATATTGTTCACCAATGTGTCTATTTTGCTCTCTCTCGCTGAATGCATGTACACACCGATATTTCCTGTCAATTCCCAATAAGTTCTTGTATCCTCCAATAATTATCGCCTTTATTTGTGGCTATAATGATAATGATAAAAACAATACGCACCTTTCATGTTTTGAAGCTTCAATAGCAACTTGAACCATTTCTTCCTATATCTCATTTTTGTAGTCAGGAAAATTATCAACTGGACCTTTTCCCTTATCATGAATGGTTGAACTTTTAGCTTCAAACCTGCATTGGAATAGTTTACTCCTATAAGATTTCAAACCAATGAACCATTGAAAAGTCTTTGATAATGATAAAAGGAGAACGGAGAACACACATTTCACGTTTTGAAACTTCAATAGCACCTCCAACCATTTCTTCCTCTATCTCATTTTTGTAGTAAAGCAAATTATCAACTGGACCTTTTCTCTTATCATTAATTGTTGAACATCCAGCTTCAAACTTGCATTGAAATAATTCACTCATACGATTTCAAACCAATGAACTATTGACAAGTCTAAGATAATAATAAAAAGAGAACAAAAAACATACCTTTCATGTTGTGAAGCTTCAATAGCAACTCCAACCATTTCTTCCTCTATCTCATTTCTATAGTCAGTCAGGTTATCAAATGATGGAGCATTAGGGCTTCTTGTTGTTTCATGAAGAATTCAGTTAGTTTTGTAGTGTGGTTGTGATATCATCATCATCTTCAATACCAGACGCCATCACCTTTTTCATCATCACAACAACCTCCCCGATTTTAACAATACCATCAGGAGGTAATGAGAAATCCTCAAATTCATCATCCACATTATCATCGATATTCAAATCGGCAACCTCAAATAAATCCTCCCCTACAACATTTTAAGCCTCCTATTGATCATTTACAACCTCCCTTGTAGCATTGTAACTACCTTTATCCATGAAGAACGAGAAGCACAAAAATTCAGTCTGTGGTCTTTGAATTATTGTTGAACGGGGGTGGCGACTCATGCCCTTTAACAGCTCATTCCACCTAGAGATCAACATATAATCCAACATTCATCCTCTGAACATCTTCTTTTGTGATGATCGAAATCAACTTATTCCTCTTCCTAGGAGTGTTCATCGTATACCACAATTTTTGGAACGAAACATAACCAAGCTTTTGTATCCACAATTGAAAATATAAAACTGAATGTGACAACCAGCATAGGAAAGGTACGTGGAAGACGATGAGCAAGGAATTGATCGGTTTCTATCTCCATATCAACAAGTTGCAACTTCTTTTTGGAAGCTCATCCTTATGAACTCCAAAGTTAAGTGTGCTTGGCCTGGAGCACTCCTAGGATGGGTGACCATCTGGGAAGTTTTTCGAAATTTCTCGAATAGCGTGCGAGTGAGGACAAAGCACGTTGGAAAGACGAGTGTTGGTCTGTGGAGACAGACTTCAACCCTGTGGCGACACCATGCTCGTCGTGCCGCCAGTGCCAGTGAGCGCGAGAAACAGCCAGCAGGCCGGGGCGGGGCCGGGTCGTTACACTGAACCTTTCCTTGGATATTGCAAGTTTATGTCATGTTCATATCGGAAGCTACGATAGCATTTGTCATTTGCCTAAAGTCTCCTCCCACTCGTCGGACGCTCAAACTCGCTGTTCACTGGGTTTTGAGCAAATTTGAAAATTTTGGTAAAGTTTGCTTTTCTTGGCTGAAGCCGAAAAGGAGAAGTGCATTAAACAAGCTAAATGGAGTTGGTTAATGGGTCGGGTAAATAGATCGGGTTGTTGTATTACACAAGCGTAATGGATTGGATAAATGGGTCGGGTAAATGGATCGGGTTGTCCTCAATTTATGGTGTTATTGGATATGTTTGTATAAGTGTTAAGTGTTATTGGACATTATTGTTTGGAGATAAGGTTATTAATTACTTAATCCATGATAAGAAAGTCTAGCTGAATTTTTTTCTTTTACAAGTATAATACACGAGTCAGGATTTGATTGGCTAAAATGGATAGCTCGACAATATTTGACGAAGTAGCCAAGGGACGAAGTAGTATTAACGGTGTGGGTCAAAAACATTGAGCACAGATACGAAACGATCGTTGTGATTGTTACAATCAATTAGAAAAATACAAAAAGAGTTGGTACTGGAGTGGTACGGCTTCGTTATTTTCTTTTTTCTATAGTTTAGTCCCTACAATCTTTTTCCTCCTCTATACCTGTCCAATTTTATATTAATGATAAATGTACTTAAGTTACTCGTTGTTTTATAGTGAGAAAGTTTCGACACAACAACTCTATACTCGTGACTCGCATAATGTTCACAACTCGTGGTCCAAAGAAAACTTCTAAACTTTGATGAATCCGCAAGTTGGCTTCAAAAGGACTAATAAGTAATATGTGCCCTAGCTGTTATATTTTTTCATGTTGACGAAATTCTAAATTTATGATTCAAATGAACCATATTTTGGTAAGTCATCATTTTGATATAGATAGTTTTACTTTCAAACCTCTGTCTGGAGTAACATAAAATCTGATAGATCTTGGAAGAGAAGATGTTCGTCAAAGTAAAACTTCTTCTATCCTTAAAAAAATAGAATTCCTCGTTTCGATCTATGCAAACAAAACATACATATCTAGGGAGGTTCATTTATGATTCAGAAAACGTAGACTTTCGTTCCTCACATTTAACTTGTAACACGTTTTCAGTCCTTCACATTTTTCCATTAGCCTAAAAAACCTCATATTTTCCGCTAGCGACCAAACATACCCCTCTGTCGTTAACTTCTCCTATGTGGTGTCAGCTCATGCCTAGTCAACTAATGGACCAATATCTTTGCGACATGTGTCTTCTGACTGATCATCAAAAAATTTGACATGTCCCAATTTTTTTTCGCACGTAAAATGTCAAAATTTTGATGACGTACGTGTCCAATTTTTTTAACGAGTCAAATAACACGTGCCACAAATATATTGGTCTATTAGGTGACTAGGTGTCACATCAGTACCACATATGCAAAGTTAATGGAAGACGTATGTATGGTCGCTAACGGAAAAAGTGAGGTTTTTTAAGCTAAAACTAAAATGTGAAGGGCTTATATATGAAATTTGAGGAACGATTAGTACTGAAGCTTCACCTAAACAAAATTCTATCATGATCATTCGGCCAAAGCAACTTGAAGGAACAGATTACATGAATCTGACTATCTGATAGTCGAAATAATTAAAACTGAAGCTTCACCTAAATAAATTTCTATCACGATCATCTAGCCAAAGCAGCTTGAAGGAACAGATTTCATCCCTAAACAATATCACACTGATCAAATGAAAGGTACACGAGAGGAAATCAAACCTTATTTTGTATTACACATTAGTTTAAGATCCCTCCAGTTTCGAATGTAGTCAAGGACATATTCATCATCTCTTTGGAAGGTGGTAGCGAGCTCTTGTTTGGTGACTTGTCGATTGATGTTAAAGAACATTGTAAGAAATTCCCTCTCTAGCTGCTCCCACGAATTGAGAGATTCAGGAGGGAGTTTTGAATACCATTGGAAGGCTCTACCTTTGAGGGATCGAACGAATTTCTTGACTAACATATCACCATGAGTTCTCGCCCCATTCCATGTCTCTATGAAGTGGGCAAGACTTTCTTGAGAATTACCACTTCCATCAAATTAGTTGAACTTAGGTGGATGATAGTTGGTTGGGAAACATATGGAATCTATCCTAGCCGTATACGGTTTCTTGTATCTCAATGTTTATCTAGCTGTTTGATTTTCCCTACTTTGAAGAATTTGATCCACCATGTCCTTTAGAGCATTTTGATCAGCTGAGATAGGAGCGACCCTCTTATCCACCAAGTTAGCAGTAGTATGATTTGGCTGGCAGACAACACTAGCTAATGGAGCGTCTAGATTGCTTTCTTAGGGTGGCATAGATGATTCATGCTCTTTGGGTGCATTATTAACTCCATGAGATATTCTGAAGGAGTTCATCCTTTCATTTAGTGATTTCATAATCCTTTCCTTTATAAATTTCATGGATGATTCTATACTAGCTTCCAAGTTACTTTGCACCGTACGAAGTTGCTCATCGTAAGAAATTTCTGTCATCATGACATGCACAACTTGGAGTGTATTCGGGAGGTTAGTAGTTGATACATGTCTTGAATAACCATCTTCTAGTCGTACCATCTCTTGTTCGATAGCTTAGACACTTTTTTTCTTGTTGGATGATTCATGTTCTTGTGGAACAAGTGTCATACTAATGCCTCCATGATAAGTAAGCTTATTTTCTTTATGTTCGACTAGCATTTCCTCATGTCTTAGTGGATTTTCTTCCTTCCAAAATAAATTTTCCTCTGGCCTGGCTTTACTTAGAGTGGTGGTAAGCACTTGTGGATATGTTTCCTCAATAGGTTGTCCATCTTCATTTGCAACAGGTAGATCCTCCACTAGCACATTGATTGATGAACCATCATCCTCCACTAGCATCTTGATTGGCGAACCATCATCATCCACTAGCATCTTGCTCGTGCTCTCTGACCCATCATCCTCCACTATAGATTTATTTTCTTCTTCATAGCTCTCTTGTCCTTCTTTGGATGATGCATGCCTTTCTCGGGGATTAAGTTGACTTTCCCCCAACTTCACTTGGATTATTGGCTCATCCATTCGTAGATTTGCTTCCTCAATCAATAGTCTTCTTCCTCCACTCGTAGCAAGTGCATATCCTCCATTATGAGTTTTTTCAAGAGAAAAAGAGTTACATGTATCAAAGGTTTCCTCCAAGTTGGTGGGGATGATAGCTTTGTCTTCACCAAGGACTTGGTCTAGCCTATCGTCACCTACTGGCATAATGATGATCCCTTCGTTGATTGAGTCTTGATCATTGAAAGAGAAAAGATGATTTGTCTAATACTTCACCAAACTCCTCGTCAGGTTGGCATCATTGACATGAGGAACGCTTTTACCACTTTTATCATAACCCATAGGTCCACTTCCTCCTAATGTGTCACGATATGGCTTGGTGGAGCTCTTTTTTGTTTTGGGGATGACTTCACTAGTGGAGTTGGCGAGCTTTGGATCCTTGACCTTGGAGGTGACTCTAGTTGAGCCATAAATTTGTTTAGTTGAGCTCTTCCTTGGTTGGGTTTCATCTAAAGTAGGTAAATCCTCCTTAACATGTGACAAAAGTTTCCTCCAAGTCAGAGAGAAGAATGTCCTTGTTTCCTTCAAACAATTGATTTGCTTCCTAGCCATTTAGTGGCATTGTGTCATCCTCTTGATGGGTGAGAGAGCTATTACTTGCTACATCGAGCAAGTCATGCTCGACCGAGGAGAACAATGAGCATGCCCCATCCCTCACTAAGCTTCTAGGTGAATAGGCATGGTTGAGAGGTGGGCCGGTCTTAACTCCCTTAGTGGCTCCCTTGGACATGAAGATATGCCTAGCAGAGCTCTTTTGGAGTATGGGAGTTGATTCGCCAATGGAGTTGGCGAGTGTTGAAACCTTGATCTTGGTGGAGGCTTTTCCTCCACGGGTTGATGGTTTCTTTGATGGTGCCATTGAGCTTAAGTTTCGTTAATCGAAAGATGAGAGGTAGAATTGTCCCACCGGGCGTGCCAATCTGTAAACAACTGAAAAAACACGAATATAAAAGCGTAGAATTTGGAGAAAACAAGATAAAGAAACTAATGGCTTTATTAATTTCTTAAAGAAAATCAAATGATTTAGGGTTACAATTTTTATGATTCCTCTGATCAACGATTAACAAAACAAATTTAAACAATGGCACGTGACAATGACAAACAAATAAAGCAACTAGACAATATATATATGACAAAGACAAAGTTTACCACCGACTATTATGGCGAACGACAAAAGGTGGCTTGACAGAAGCTTCAATTGCTTGCTCTACTGAGAAAAGTTTTCTTGCCTTGAAATTTAAGTAGAGTTGTGTTGCTTTGAATGCGTGTCTTTCTTTCGAATGCGTCTTCCTTTTTTTCTTTTTTCTGTCTCCCTTGAATGAGAGGGTTGAGACCCTACTTATAGTGCTCGAAATAGTCCTTGTCCATGTAGAAGTAGAATTCCTCCCGCCAATCAAAAGCTTTGCTTGAAGTTCATCTTCCATTGTGACTCTTGCTTCGCTTGAATACTTAAATTCCATCTTGGACTCTTATATCTTATCATTGAATCCTCTTCATCTTCTTAGTCTTGTGATGAATCCTCTTCCAAGTCTTATAGCTAAGTTGAATCCTTCTCAAAGTCTTAGTATGTAATTGAATCTTCCTTGAAGTCTTAGTGTACAGTGGAATCCTTCTTGAAGTCTAAGTGGATAGTGGAATCCTCCTCTAAGTCTTATAGCTAAATCCTTGAATCCTTTTCCACCGAGAACTCCAACCTTGCTTATACGAATATCTTCTAGAACCTCTTCAAGACTTCTGCTCGTAAATTATCTCTTTCATAACCTTTTATGGCCCAACCCACTATTATGGATAAGATTTAAGTGTCTAGATTTTAATCATAGATGATATTTTAGGTGCTTGGAGCCCCATCTTAAATAAGCTTTCAAGTGCATGGGCTTGGCCATAGAAAACCCTTCAAACGTATGAACTTGACCATAGAAAAGCCTTCAAGAACATGAGGCCATAGAGAAGATTTTGAGTGCTTAGGCTAGGCCTTAGCCTAGGCTAGATCTTAGGCTAGGCCGTAGCCTCAACGAAAGACTTAGCCTAGCCTATGGCTAGGCTTTCCTTCAACGAAAGGCTTTCCTTCAAGACTAGGCTTTCCTTCAAGGCTAGGCTTTCTTTTAAGGCTTCAAGGCTCTTTCAAGCCTACAATGCCCTTTCAAGTCTCAATGTGCCTTCAAGGCTTCGATTCCCTTTCAAGCCTTCAAGGCCCTTTCAAGCCTTCAACCCTCCTTCAAGTCTTCAATGCATATTCAAGCCTTCAACCCTCCTTCAATACGCATTCAAGTCTATGTTTTACATTAAAGTCCTCTATGTATTTCAAGTCTACGATAGTCTTTGCTTGAATAAAAGTGACCATAGGCACAATTTCAATTCTACGATAAATTTTGCTTCAAAAAATGAAATCATGATCATAACCCCATTACACGTGGCAATACTTAATCGATCGTCAAAATTTCATTGTCGACATATATGATTGCAGAATTTATCATGCAATTTTTTTTTCTCGGAAAAATTTAAATATGATAATAATTATTAATTTGATAATTAGTTTGAATTTTTGTCATTTTTAGTTTTATAAGGCGTGTGTTCGGTACAAAGATGGGAACAAAGACTTTTGCTACACAGTCACACTTTTAGCATCTCTTGCCTCAACATATTAATTTCACTGTAGTAATGCATTTATTTTACCATTTTTATTAGTATTTTTGCATTAGTGGTTGTGGACGATTTTTTTAATAGTAATATATTTTTTTTTAGAAATTTATGGATTAATCGTTAATTGATATGATCAAATTTATCCACTAAATTTAATAATAATCTATTCCTCTTAAAAAAGAAAAAAACTACTTTTAGACGCGTCCCACCAGCTTAAATACCTGTCATATTATTGATATATTTTGTCGCTAATAATTGCGCCGACATGTAATATTACCCCTTTCTCACTGGCTTTTAACGATATAAAGTAGTCTTCAGTAAGACGAAAGAGAAATGAAGGATGTTTTTTTTCTTTTCAGGTAAAAAGTGAAGGATTTATACGATTAAGTTAAAAACAACATATATACTTTCAGAATTGCCGTTTATTTTAATATATTAGTCAGTGGGCTCATCCGTTGGACGAAAATTATGTACCTTTAAAAATAAATAATTTAAATAAATATTATAAAAAATAATATAATAATTATTAACATTAAAAGTTATTAAATTTATGTCATATATTATATGAAAAGAAAATTATTTTAACTTTAAATTAATTAAAATTATTTTGATTTTATTTCAAAATCTACAATCCTATTAGAATTAAAAATTTATTTTGTTTGAGAAATAAGATATCTCTATTTTAATTAATAATAAGAAAAAATATATCGAATTTTTATTAAGAATAATAGTTTAATAAAAAAAATTAAAAAAATATATATAGTTTAATTTGAATAGGAATAATTTTCTTTAGCAATATATCCGTTTGAATAGGAAAAAAAGAAGTTGTGCCCGTTTTAATTAGGAATAAAAAAGAATATAATAAATTTTAATTAGAAAAAATCGTTAAATAAAAAAATTAGAAAAAAAATATAGTGTATTATAATTTTATTAGGAATATGTTTTTATTGTGTTTTGATTTTCTAATTAGAATAGGAAAAAGCATAGAGTTAAAATTATAAATTGAAACCTAATTAAACTTACGGTTCGAGAAATATAGTTTAATAAAAAAATTAAAAAAAATATTAGATATTATTATTTGATTATGAATAATTTTTTTAACAATATACTCGTTTGGATAGGAAAACAAATGTGCCTATTTTAATCAGGAATAGAAAAAAAATATAATAAATTTTTATTAGAAAAAATTGTTTCATAAAAAAATAAGAAAAATATAGTATATTATAATTTTATTAGGTTTTTTTTAAAATAATGGATAGGAAATTGATTAGAAATAAAATTATTATATTAAAAAAAAGTAATTGATAGAATTTTATTAGGAATCATTATATTTTTATTGTATTTTGATTTTTTAATTAAAAAAATATTATTGACTTAAAATTATAACTTGAAATCTAATTAAATCAAAAAATTTATATACATATATCAAATTATTATTCGTTAATAAAACGTCATATGTCGAATATTAATTTGACAGTAAAATTTACAATTAAATTACAATTAAAACAGATTGAAAAAAATATCTCCATTATCTATAAAATATAAATATATATGTGTAAACAAGATATTGTTTTAAAGGAATGTAAATAAGATTATCGTACATATATGTTGCTGTGAGTAGTTATTATTATTTTCTATATATATGTATGAATGTACCAAAATTTATGATGAAGGAGAAATATACTAGCTGTCGTCAAATTAGCACAGTCCCGTCCGTGGAAGATAAGCTTCAAATTAGTCAAAGTTATGTTCTTAATAGCCAATTGCATAATGTTATCTACATGGTCAACATCATCATCTAAGAATGGAAGTAAAATTTTAATGTGTAGAAATTTTATGGCGGCGGGCATATGTAGCAACCGATCAAGTGTATTCGTGGAAACAATTACTCTCTTTATTCCATTTCAAATGTCTCGTAATGAAAATTGTTGAATCTTCAAAAATAATTAATGATAAAAAAAATTATATATTTATTTATTATTTAATATTCAAAAATTTATTTAAAGTTAAAATTTTATTGAAATAAATATAAGAATAAGACTGAAAAAAAGAGCTCAAATATACATTAATTTGATAAAAAAATATTTGAAATGGATCAAAACAAATTTTATTACGAATTATTTGTGGTGTACCGACTTAGTATACGATTTGAAAAAAATTAATAGTTTCAAATGAGGAAGGAAATGGGCAAGCAAATTGTCTAAACGAGCTAATCAATAATAATTCAAGTTGATGGCTAAGAACTAAAAATTCAAACCTGGCTGCCTCAAAAATCACTATTTATACCTCAGAACTCTCAAGTTACATGCAAAACAAAAAATAATTTGTTAGCAACCAGGAAAAAAAAACCAACTATATTCTATAGCTTAAAATGGCTCTTTATCAGAAACATTTCATTCCCTGCACACTCGATGGCTTGCCACTTAAGAAACAAGTCTCGATTACATCATTCAGTAACCGTTTTAGCTTAAAATGCAAGTCTTGGCCGGTTCAATGCAAGTTGGCAGCCGAGTCGCAGGCAATCGTCAGGAGGTCTGCCAATTACCAACCTACCATTTGGGATTACTCTTACATTCAGTCGTTAACCAGTGAATATCAGGTACAATTACTTATGAAGCTAGAAAAATGTCTAGAATTTGACGCATACAGAACACCAAAAGGAATAAATTATTTCAATTCATTGCATACTAATACTACTTTTTGTTTTTGTTTTTTTTTTTTGCTGTAATTTAATTAGGGAGAAGCATACAACAGAGGGGCAACCGACTTGAAGGAAGAAGTGGGGATGATACTTGAAAAATCGGAGGGTGTTGCTCAACTAGAGCTAATTGACAACTTGCAAAGACTTGGATTATCTTATCACTTTGAGGATGAAATAAAAATAATTTTGAGCACCATTTATGATACAAGAAAAAGACCACTTAGCCAATTCAATGCAATGATCAACGATGCTGACTTACATGCTACAGCTCTTGAATTTCGACTCTTAAGACAACAAGGCTACAATGTCCTTCCAGGTACTTTGTTTCATTTTGAGTTTGTGATGTAAAAATCAATCTGAGTAATCTGTGTGATTTATTTTAACTTTTTTTTTTTTCTTTACAGATGTTTTCAATGGATTCATAGACGTGAATGGGAAATTCAAGTGTAGCCTTTGTGACGACACAGAGGGGATACTGAGTTTATATGAAGCTTCACATCTTCTCGTTGAAGGCGAAAATATATTGGAAGATGCTCGACTTTTCGCGACCAAACATCTTCAAGAATACGCAAAGCAAAGCAGTGATAATAATGCTTATCTTTCTTCACTTGTGAATCATGCCTTGGAGCTTCCATTGGATTGGAAGATTGAAAGGGCAGAGGCCAGGTGGTTTATAGATATTTATGAGAAGAAAATTGGCATGAATCCTGTTTTCCTTCAGCTTGCAAAATTAGACTTTAACTTGGTCCAAGCCAAACATCAAGAGGATCTAAAACAAGCGTCTACGTAAGAACCTATATATAAAACAAATCAATACTATTTCTCAGTTTCTAAATTTATCTCAGCCGTCACTAGAGGACAAAATCATTATATTAATGTAATTTTCCATGAACTAGTAAGATTTATTTATACATGAAACAGATTTTAGTAGATCGATGAAAGAGCTTACTATCAAAAGATTGGCATGAATTCACAGGTGGTGGGTCAATACAGGACTTGGGAAAAAGTTGCCTTTTGCAAGGGACAGATTGATGGAGAATTTCCTATGGACTGTTGCAGTTGTGCCCGATCCTCGATTCCAACATTGTCGGAGAGCCTACACGAAGCTCAATACGATAATCACTACTATTGATGACGTTTACGATATCTATGGTACATTGGAAGAACTCGAGCTTTTCACAGACGCCGTCGAGAGGTATATGCATAAAACTCGATCACAGACTAATTAAATCACTTGTTATTTCTATTTATTAACATTTTTATAATGTGTTTACTTGGTAATATGAATTTAGATGGGATCTTAACGCAATGGAACAAATGCCTGATTACATGAAGACGTGTTTCCTCGCTCTCTACAATTTCGTGAACGAAATGTCTTTTGATGCCCTTAACAAACATGGAGTTTACGTCATTCGACTCCTAAGGAAAGCGGTACGAAATCGTTTTTCATATAACTTATTACGTACATTCATTAACTGATTTAGAATAAACATTAAGAAATATACATACTAGCAATTGTACGGCCTTAATAAATGAATATGCCTTTAATTGTGTAGTGGGCAGATTTATGCAAGTCATATCTAGTGGAAGCAAGATGGTATTATGGCAAACACACACCTCCATTACAGGAGTACATGGACAACGGATGGGTATCGATAGCCGTGCCTGTCGTGCTAGTGCATGCTTACTTCTGGGTTTCTGATGAGGTTACACTGGAGGCCTTGCAATGCCTCAACCAATATCCTCAAATTATCCAATGGTCGTCCATGATCATGAGACTTGCTAATGATCTTGGAACGTCACCGGTATGTATGTCTACCTTTATCTCTGAACATTGATTCAATAATAAAATATGCAATTGGAGAAGCTAAATTGTGTTGGTAATGTAATCCAAAGTATACATCGAAGTTGAATTTGTTTTCATTCTTGTTTACAATTTTTGTATTTTTCTTAAATCTAGGATGAACTAAAAAGAGGTGATATTTCTAAATCTATGCAATGTTATATGAACGAGAAGGGGGCGTCAGAAGAGGAAGCTCGTCAACACATTCTACATTTGATTAGTGAAGCATGGGAAAAAGTGAATAGAGATCGAATGGCGGATCGCTCACCTTTCTCTAAGTTATTCGAAACGACGTCGATCAATCTAGCAAGGATGGCATTATGCACTTACCAAGATGGAGATGGGTTTGGTTCTCCGGACCAGGAGACCAAAGATATTATATTGTCTTTACTTGTTCAACCAATTCCTCTAAAGTAATCCTCAAAAAAAAAAATTCCTCTAAAGTAATATTAATGGAGATCATAAATTAAAACTATGAGTTGCAATAGTGAAATCTTATGTAATTAAATTTATAATCTAGTTTTATCAAGAGAATAATGTAGCGGTGCTCATGTACGTGTTTTTGGTGCAATTTTAGCTTTTTATTGACCAAGAAATATACAACTTAAAATTAGAATTTGGTGCAACAATTCTGCCCCTTTACATCATCTCCAATTATTTATCACTTCTCTGTGTATGTGACCTTTTTTATATTGAAGACAAAACGCTACAGACTGCTTAATAGTGCGAATCAAACTACATGTATTCACACTGTCACCTCTGAAAATCTTCCTATTGCTTGCCTGCCATATATAATACACAATGGCCAGCCGCGCCCATCTTCTCATCTTTGCCAAAATTGTTTTGCCCACCGTTTTCTTTGCAAACCATCCCACTTCTCTTTTCCATTGTCGTGGCTGTCGAAAGATCTGACAGCGAGGCATAATATCCAACAATACCAGCCGAGAGACAGAGCATTCAAAAAACAGATGGCTAATTGTTTCAACACCAACATTACAAAGCGGACATATATTTGTATTGCATATTCCCATCTTGCTAATCTATCACGCACAATAAGCCTATTTCTTACCGCTAGCCACATAATAAAACTATGCTCAGGAGAATTTCCAGCAACCCAAACAAGCCTATACCATTTAACACCATTCTTCTTACGGATCATATCAAACCCAGAGAAGATGGAATACATACCTGAATCATCTGCCCTCCAAATAATCTCATCTGGTTGTGACTCATTAGTTATAGCTCCTTTAACAGCCTCCCAAGCCACTGCTATTTCTTCAGTAATAGGATCAGGCAGCTTCCAATCATTACACTTCCAGCAGTCCTTCGCTCTCGCTGCCCTTTTTATATCAGCATCAGTAAAACCAATGCTCGGAAATATGTCACACAGCGATTTACCATCAATCCAAGAGTCATACTAGAAACTAAAGTTCATGTACGTGTTGATTGAATATTTTGCTAAAAAAAGTCGTAAAAAGGTTTGGCAGCAGCAAAGTACAAAAATAGAGAAAAGATGAAATTTGATGACCGTAACTAGTTTGGGGAAAAAGAGTTACGTATTTCAATTTAAGTTTAAGTCATTAGGAACTGTTTTAGAAGGCGGAAATAAAATAGAGTGATATTTAGCTGATGAATCTGTCGTTTCTACAAGATTCTAGAGAGATTAACAAACAGAGTAAATAAATTGGGATTTTTATTTCCAACTTATAAATTGGTTACAAACTGCCTGTATTTATAATAATTTGAGCTTGGCATTTGATCGTTTACACTAGCGACTAAGTAATTTCGTATATTCTGTTATCGGGATTGTCACAATAAAATTTATAATGACCAGGCTTTTCGGTCTGCTTGCCAATATTCTTATCGGTCACGGATGATGGCATAAGTACAAAGTTGCCATAGAATCAACTTTTGTCGCCACATACCAATACCTACCTTTTTCGTATGTTTTGTTCTCACTATGTAGTCACCCATCGTATAATGAAAACAAGTTGCAACTTATTGGTATGGATAAAATCAATCAATTACTAATCTGTCATCGTCTTCTACATAGCTTTACAATGTGCGTTGTCACAATCATTCCTTAGAGCGAAGTCGCTACAGAATCGACGTCCGTCTCCAAAGACCAATACCTGCGTTTCCAGTATAGGCTATCGTCTTCCACACAGCTCTACAATGTGGGTTGTCACAATCTTCCTCTTCGTGCGGAGTCGCTATAGACCCGCCTTTCCAACATGCTTTGTCCTTACTCGTATGCTCATTGGAAAAAATTCTCACTTTTTCGGTATAGGCCATTGTCTTCCACGTATCTCTACAACGTGGGTTGTCACAATCATCCTCTTTGCGCGGAGTCGCTACAGAATCGACGTCGGTCTGTGGAGACCAACACCCGCGCTACAATGTAGGTTGCCACAATCTTCCTCTTCGCCCGAAGTCGTTACAGAATCGACGTTGGTCTGTGGAGACCAACATCCGCCTTTCCAACATGTTTTGTCCTTACTCGTATGCTCATTGGAAAAACTTCTTAGGTGGTCATCCATCTCAAGCAAATCACGTTTAACTTTAAAATTTCTATCGATGAACTCCCGAAAAGAGAAGTTGTAACATGTTGATATATATAAAACCAATCAATTACTTATATCCTATGTCTTCCACATACGTAACTTTATAATGTCGGTTATCACAAAATCTTGTAAATTTTTTGACAAAATTGACGGTGTGTTCTTGTAAATTGCATAGCTAGAGTTTAAGTCTTTAACTATTCTAGTCAAGTTGAGCTATATGGGCCATAAAGTTACACTCTTTATTTTGACTTGCTATATAGACTTTTAATTATTGTTTTATTTTTATCTTATTCCTTTTGCATTTCATATTGTCGGAATTATAAAATAATCGCTTAGAGGATCTTTAATGGGAGAGTATGTAAATATTTTGGGACAAATAACATATCCTCACTAATTCACTCGAAGAAATGAGTAAGATATGTTATTTATTTAATATATCTTTCTGTATGTTAATTTTTTTTTTCTTTCTATTCATTTATAGTCAACGTGGTGGAATATTGAACGTATAAATATAATAGCTTATTCCTATTAGCGATATTCTAAAACTAAAACCGTGCACTGTAAAATGAATCAAATATGTAAACTTCATCCCATAGCGAAATGACAATTTATTTTATTTAAAAAAAAAAAATTGTTTGTTAAATGTTCTAGTCTTGAAAACCTTCTATTTTATATTTTCATTACTTAATTAGGCAATTTGAGTGGGCGTTGGATTTAGATTCGACAATAAAATTTGCAATTGGAACAAATTTAAAAAATTGTTTTTATTGTCTATAAGAAGATAAGATAAGATACATCCATTTTAGTTAAGAAGAATGAGAAGAAGAAAATAGAATCTAGTGGATTTTGATTAGAATTAGAAGCTTAATTAGGAAGTAGAGAAAAATATTATGTATTATAATTTGATTGGAAAGAATTTTTTAAATAATATAAATAGATAAATAAAAAATTATGTGTCAAATTTCAATTCGTCAATAAAAGGTCACATGTCAAATTTCGATTTGACAATAAAATCTGTAATCGGAAGAAATAAAAAGTTATTTCTATTATCTATATAAGATAAGATTTCGAAAGCTAATTATGTTTCATCGAGGATGGAACTAGAGGGGATTCGGATATGAAAGTTTTTGCGTTGTTTGTAAATAACTTTTTCCTTAGATGTTAATTTATAAATATCAGAATTTTATTGCATGTTAAGCATGAGTCGATGTGCTTAGGTCTAGGCATAATTTATTTTGGTCTGATTTAGATATCAGACCAAACCGAATTGTATTTATAACGGTTTGAAAAATTTCAAATCAAATTTAATTATATTAATTTCAAACCAACCTAATGTTAAATGGTTAATTGGGTTTGGTTTATATTGAATTTAAAAATACTACATACTATTTATTAATTAAAAAAGATTAATAAATTATGCATTATCTTTACAATGATAAACTAACAATATATAATAAATTAATGGGTCCAAATAATACTTTTAATATTAATTCATAAATTATTAAGATTTTAAGCTATAATTATGGAGTGAAATGTTTATATTTTATAATTTTTATTTGGTTTAATCTATTTGAAACCAAAGTGAAATAATTTAAATCAGACGAAATTATCCTTTAAATGCTTTGGTTTGGTTTAAAACAAAATTCTAAATATATTTTTCAGCTTAAATGGAACCAAACTAAATTAATAGGTTGGTTTGGTTTGATTTGATTTGATTTTTCAAATTGAACAATATAATGCCCACCTATCTATCCATATATACTTCAAATCACACTCATAATATACATTTTATTTTATTTTTTTATTTTATTTTTTGAGATAAACTCTTAAGATGCATTACATGATGTATTAATCTAACTTGTTATAAAATATGACAGCTGTCTCCGGTTACAGTTTTCTTTTCTTCAAAAATTTTAAAATCATATTCTTTCTAATTCCCTAACTAAATTTACTAGCAGTCTAATACTATACTAGTCAAAATTCACTAGTCAAATATAATTAATTAATCAAATTTATTCATTTTTTGTTGTTACAAAACATATGTAAAAATGAAATAAAGTGCCGAATAAGATAGTTCAATACATCCCAAATTTTATTATATTTCAAATTTACTAATTAAAGTGTATGGGTGAATGATTTGGAAACTTATGAACACTATTTTTTTAATCTCAATCCTTCAAATTATATATAAAATCAAATCTGTTTCCTGCTATAACATTTCTAAACTAAAATATACCTACGCGTATATAGACATATATCACATATCCTGAAATGTAATTTGTAGGAAATGGTATCTGTCAAAATAAAATTGATTTAAGAAAGTTTGACTCGTCTCATGAACTGAAACAGAATATCACCCAATATAAATTGACCTGTCATAACTGAACCTAAAACATAATTTCCAGAGTTAAAATTATCTGCTCTCTACTGCCTATCAAAGGTTTGTGTTTTTTTTCCACTCTCTTCTACTTTTTTTGAAATTATTGTTTACAAATCGTCTCTAAAACCTTCAATTTTCGTGTTGTAGTCAAATAACCCAACTATTACAAGATATCTATATAGATTAGTACTGTTAATTAGTAGACAATTATGAATCTTTTTGGTATTAATATTTTTCTTTTGGTGTGTTTTCTCTAAAGCTGTCTATGGATCAAGAAGTTGCCGAGGAGTTGCAAGGCATCGAAGAACGATTGTTATTGCCGTCTCGGCATACTAATTTTGAGACAAGTAAGTTCTTTAATATGAGAAACATGATATATCATTTTATTGAAATATAAAATTTGAAGTGAGCATAATTATGAATCTTTTTGATACTCAATAATTTGCACTGATTAAATCAATAAACAAATTTTTTTTTAAGGTAAAACACAAAATATTAACCACATCTAGTTATAATCAAAATCATATGTTTAGAAATTTAATTTATCAACATGGATACATATACTTAATTATATGTTTAAAAACAAATTTCCTTTTTTTTTTCTTCTTCGTTTTCTTTTCTTTTTTTCTATTAACTAGTTTTTACAGGATCAATAACAAACATGGATGATAAGCTAGTGATGGATGCAGCCAAGGATTCTCTTCAAAGCCTCCAGACGTTGATCAGAATGTCTCCTCCAATTGAAGATAATAATGTCTCCATGACAAATTTCAATGCTGCTGCCAATGAGACTTTAACCAACTTCAGAAAAACCATTGATTTACTTGATCGATACGGCCAACCAAGGAAAGGCCATGCCCGATTTCGATCCACACCAACTGCTGGTTATCCCGGACTCACACACATAACCAATCAACTTGTGAAAGTCATGGAAAACCGAATGACTCCATATGCTCATTTAACTAGCTCTGCCCTAACCCTACCTTGCGGATCCTCGACAAAGAAAGTTATTAGGGTTCCAGCTATAAGTCCAAAATTTTCTGAAATTCCAGGGGACGATTTCACTTGGAGGAAATATGGGCACAAAATAATTAAGGGTTTTCCAAGGGGATACTACAGATGTTGCATTAAGGATTGTCCTGCGCGCAAACTAGTCGATCGAGCTTCTAATGATGAAACTATGTTGATCATTACATATGATGGCAAGCATATCCACACTCGTGATCAATATTGAACTGCTCATGATGAACCACATAAGCATAGACGTTCGTTCGATCGGATCGGGCCTTAATATAAACAACATTAGATTTTGCTATTTATCCACATGATAATTTTTTTTTTAATTTATGTTTTGCATTCCTTGACGTTATTTATGAATTTAGTTATCAATAAATTTATTTTTTTGGATGGATAATTATTAATTTTACTTTTTTTCATTTATTATTTTTTCAATTATAGATCACAAAAAGATGTTGCAATGATATGGTTAAGAAATTAATCGAAATAACAGATAAATGTAAGAAACTAATATAATTTTATTAATTTCAATGCACGCAAGATATAGATTACAAACCTTAATAGTAACCTCTTGATTGACGCTGGCCCCTCCGATAATATCGGCGAAAGAACAATGGAGTGACGTCCTTCGAATTTCAAGTTGGTGTGAGCACAATTGGAGTAGTATGAAGCAAGTAGGTGTGTATGCGAATGTGCTAGATGTAGGTGTGTTTGGTTTTGAGAGTGTGGGTATATGTGTATTTTTGCGTATGAGCAATGTGAGGAGTCCTTTACCTTGAACCCCTACCCTTTACTTAGAAGCCTAAAGGGAGTGACCTATTGTCATGACCCAAATACCACCCTAGTCGTGACCGGCGTCTTAACCTCCTCAACCCGAGATTAAGACTAGCCTAATACAATTTCTCAATTAACAAGTATTAAATTACTGTATAATTTAATGAATAACTTAACAAGTCTTTACATTTTTACAATTCAGCTCTACCAACATGGAGTTACATCTATCCGAGAATTAATAAAAGATTTTATAACAAAAGAAAATCGAAGTCTTCCCGCGCTTTCTCGAGTCGCTTAAACTATGCACTGCAAGAAAAAGTAAGTAGTATTTGGATGAGTGACAACGCACTCAGTAAGCACCAAATACAAAATATAAAAATATAAAAATAGACTAATAAATTATACACCCAAAGAAGTTTCGAAATCGATTAGATATCTTCCCCAAAACAATATGAATATATCTATATATATTTTTCCAAAACTCAACATCCCAACACTCAAATGAACCCAAGAAAGTTTTAAGGTTACTCAAAACCAAAACACAAACCAACAAAGATCCAAACAACCAGAAGACCCTTACCAAAATCTATTAGCCCGACACTCGCCAAATCAAAACCAACTAAGCATTTATCTCGAATACGCGGAATGAATATATTTATATTTTTATCAAATCTCATCATAGTTCAGACTTCACAAAACCAAATCCGCTTTAAAACGCGGGCTTATCGATTTAAAATCCAAACTAGTTAAAGTAGTTTTTATCAAGTCATAATTGAGTAAAATCGAAATGGTTTATTAAACCAGGGAAACTCCGACATTTACCCAAGTCGGTCGGTTGGCACGTGGTACCTAGATCCTATCTAGGTACAGTAACGATACGCCTTACCGCGTCTTTTGGCTTAGGTGCGCAACCATCGGCCTCACCGCGGCCGTCTCCACGTCTTTTGGCTTTGGTTAGCACAAAGCCAACCTCGGCCTCGCCGTGGGCCCGTCCTCATTACCAATGTCACTCTAGAAATGACAGGAACCCAAAACTAGATAGTTCCTCAATAAATTCGGTCTATGGCCATAACCTACACATGTGCCCGAGGAAGTATTTATACTTCTGTTCGAGAAATCATCTTGAAATCCGAACTCAAAATCTTAA
>NW_027266466.1:0-85969 GCF_046630445.1 Rutidosis leptorrhynchoides | reverse complement strand
GTAAAAAATATTTAGTGGTGTACAGTAGTCCAGTGGCATATTTGTATTAGAGAGGTTTTTTTGTTCAAGACTCGTGCATTTTTTCCTATTTATTTTGTTATCTTTATGTAATCTTTTCAATTTATTTTTATCAATTGTCGTCCATTCTCATTATAAGTTTAATATACCATATTTTATATCATTTCTTATTAATATATTGTAATATATTTAAGATTATTCTATTAATCAATAACTACTAAAATTTTCATTAAAAATACTACATTTATTCTATATAAAAAAATTACACTAATTTTTTTTAAAATAAAAAATTTTACGCTTTTAAAAAAAAATCCACTACATTTCATATAAAAATGATTTTAATTTGAAAAAGAAAATCCTATATTCTATATAAAAAAGTTTACAGTAATTTTTTTTAAAAAAATAATTACACTAAATTTCATATAAAAATGAGTTTAATTTGAAAAAAAAAAATTCCTACTAATTTTCGGTCCTACCCGCTAATCGATCCTGGATCCGCCTTTGGTAACCACGTTCACATAACAAATCAAACCTTTTTTATAAAAAAACACAATAAAACTTTACGATACAATAAAGTTGTCGACAGATAATTTACGTGCTTGACATTTTTATTCACACTAATGGCTAGCTACTAGATTGCCACATGTCATAATATAATTGGTCAAATTTAACAAATTGGATACTTTTAACGGACGTTACGGGCGAAGAACCAAACACCTAATGAAATGTTAAACGTAGGACTAAATATCTGAATATAAATATGAGGGATAATATAGTTTCAAAAATCAAATATTAAAGACCAAATACTTAATTTTAGTTTTTTGAAAGCATTTTTATATACAGATAATTCAAACAATTTTTTTAGTTAACAACGTGTTTGATGTACAATTTTTTCTTTATATTATAATCTCTTGAGATTTTTTATACATGTCGGTATAAACTATAAAACTCTTGTATTTTTTAAATTTTTTTTTTTTAATAAAACTTTGTACTTTTTTAAAGGTGAACTTTTATACTTCTTTCATAAAAAAAAAAGAGAGGTAGCGTTGTGCAAAATGGACCTCATAAAAATTTTTTATATACATTATTATAAATTCTTGTTTTCTTAAAAAAGATTAAATTGATCGCTACTCTAAGGTTTGATTTTTTTCTAACATCTAGATTTCATCTTAATTTTTTTTTTTCCTTTTCTGTTAAATAGGAGCTCGGGCTCGGGAAGACTATCCATGCACATAGAGATGCATCGGAGATCGACGTATGGGATACGTCAACGGGCATTCCTAGCTCGATGGTGTGGGTGTTCGTCTACTTCGTGGCCCCAGTCGGCGTGCCACTACTCATTAGTAGTTGCATCGGCTGCATGGCCAATGCTCTGTATATCAGCCTCTTCTTCTACTATAAGAGGTGCCTAGGGTAAGTTAAATTAAATCATTTTTTTATTAATTATTATATTTAATACATACTATATCTAATTGTATTGTATATTATGTATAGGAGAGGATGTTGATGACTCTCTCATCCGTTATGGGAGTGTCATTTTTTTTCTGCCTAGCCTTGTCCCTCTTCACTCGAGGAGACACGCGTGAGGGGATCATCGGGTGGCTGTCCGTGTGCTTTACGGTCACCGGATGTGCTTCGTCCGGAGTATCATCCATGGTATGTAATTTGATTTAAAATGTGTGTTTTTCTATGGTCTAATTATTATATTTTCTTAGGGTCTAATAATTAAAACTAATGATTCAATATGAATATCAAATTAATAATGATACATATAGGCGAGGATTTTGATGACTCTCTCATCTGCTTCATTTCCACTACCTTCCATAATACGTATTAAATTTCTACATATGCATAAAATTCAATTGTTTGAGAACAAATTTTAAATTTACTCAAATGAGTTATATGATGATTAATTATAATTTATAAATTGGGTATAAAAATGAAAAATACATATAAAATAGGTTGAGAGTTGAGACTTTGTGTGGATGATGAGGTGACAGTGAGACAGGACTTGGAAGATGACAAGAAAAAAGGGTGAAAACAGAATAGCAACAAAAATTTATACACTAAAGTGTGAAAATAAATGAAAACAAGTAATGGACGATAATTTAATTTATGAACTTGTAGATAAAAAAAAGAAAAAGAAAATACTAATCGACGATAGTGTTTAAGATCTAAATTTTGTTCAAATAATTTCAGGACATCTTTGAAGAAATTAGATGTTTAAATGTTGACGGTGGTCTGCTGAATGGGGGTAATGCTAATCCAACGATCAAAAGTGTGAAATCCACGAAAATGAGCTTTGGTTTTGGTGACGAAAAATTCCGTGAGATTAGCAATCCCCGGTGAATGGTGAGTGTTGCCGTGCTAGTTGTAGTGGTGAAGGTGGGACTGGGGAGGACCAAGAACCGAAACATAAGCGAGGGGGGTTAACTTGGTGTTTGGTTGTTAAGATTGTAGATTGGCATGTTTGGTTAAGGGGATAGATAAGAAAGATACTGAGGCGGGATAAGCGCCATATAGAACATACGGGTGGAGGGACATTATTGGATATACGTCCACCTAGGTGACATGTGAGTTGATTTTGACGGCGTTATGTGAACAAAAGGTTCAAATATACAACATCATTTAAACGTGAGGGACAAACGCCAAAGTAAATAAACATGAAAGTTTGTTAAGATTAATAACCTAAACGTGAGGGACCAAATAAAATAGTTGACCACTAAAGAAAAGAAAATACAGTTAGCAGGCAGGCAGAGAGAGAGAGAGAATTGGATTAATGAGTTTATGTATTGTACAAAGTCGATCAAACTATACATCCGAATAAACCTTTTTCAAACTGAGAAAATTCTAAAAACAAAATCTAGTGAGTGAAACAACAAGATGCCGCTCAACAAAGCACGCAAAATGAATGAATGTAACTTCACGACTATGAAAATTACAAAAAGATTTGCCAAAATCTTATGTAAATAAAGTTACAACATCTTTTTGGTACCCTCTTACAAGCAAAAGCCTGGGCACATTCTCTACCAACATATCCATGTACTCCATGAAAAAGTAGGCCGGGTGATTCACCGGAGGTGGTGGCAAACTCACTAGCACGACCGCAGCCATTCTCGAGTGTCTCAATATTGCCGTATTTAACTTGAGTTGCGTGTAAAGGAATTTCTCTACCTGTTGCTCGTTAACCACCACTGGTTTCCCATCTGCCATTAATGGAGTATGATTACTCTGAGCTTTTTCTTTCATATCTGCCAAGAAAGCAGCGATTCTTCGCTGAGCAGCGGTAAATGCCTCGAGAGATTCATCCTGTTGATTTCCTTCACCATTTATATCCCACGATTTCATGGTTATGACGATTACTTCAGCCTGCATTCGAAGATCGTATAAGAACTTCTTGACATCGGTCTTGAGTGCCTCGGAATCTGAATCTTCTTCGGCAATGCAGAAGACTTGAATTTTACAGCTCTCAAAGCTTTCTTTGGTGAGGAGTAGCTGAGAAAGGAGAAGCATGAGACCACCGTCTCTAACTATCCAATACAAATCTATGGTCCCATACTGCCTTTGATACTCGTTCGGCCATTCGTCAAGACCCTTGACGATTACGACAGCTTTGTTTGCAACGATACAGTCCTTGATAATTCCTACGAAATTTGAGGGAATATCGGTCAGATTCTCCCGGCGCCATATCTCTGGGTACCGCATTACCACGATGTTTGGTTTAAGATTCCCGAGTCCCATGGTCTGAACAATTCCACGAAAACCTTCGGTCATGCTTGGGGCTACGACTATCTCTGCGACTCCTTCACAATTCTTGTACTCGATATAAGTATCGAGCTGCTTGCATGCAGTTTTGGCATCTTCAGCACATTCGAGATAGTCTCCATCCATTATAGAAACGAAAATGGACATTCCACGGCCTTTTTTCTTCATGCAGTTGGCAAAGTCGGCAAGTTTTGGATGGCAAGGAACGTTTTCCGGTAGCTTCCCCCATGGCCGGCAGAATATGAGGGGGATTGGATACCAATTTTTAGGATGCACTTGGCTTGCTGCACATATAATCAATAATAATCCATAAATGTAGAAATATCTAATGACATGGTAATTTATTTATCATCCAGTTCAAATAAGATGCCACAATTCATCCCAAAGCTATATTACGGTGCAGTCTTTCTAATAAATGCATACCTCCCAGAGATCGAAGACTGCGAAGGGCTAATTGGAAATATGCACTCTTGAAACCATCACCCCAGTCCCCAGCTTTTCCTTTAATGCTCACATATTTATATATAAGGCTTGCAAGTGCCAGAGAAACTATAGTGAACGACCAAGAGATTAAGAACATGATCACTGCAACAAAGAAAACCAGTTGGTCAAGATGATCCTTAAAGACAATTGGTAAATAAGTAACGAGAAACTGCAAATACAAATGAGAATAGGCGCATACCTATACACAGCGTAGCTCCAAGAAGAGAGAGGCTCCAGTGGTGAAATTTCCACCTAGGACGCCAACTAGGGGCATCTAGAAGATCCAGAAGGAAGCAGGACAAGTTCACACCCATATAACAAAGTAAGAAAAACATAGTTATAGTTGGTGTGATAAGATCCAGATTCCCAATGATGACACAACAGATACAGAGGAATGCAGTAAAGAGGGTGGCCAGATAAGGCTCTCTCCCATCTGCAACCTTGAAGTAGTTGAGAATGGGCAGGATATCGTCATTGGCTATTGCTGCGAGCAGTCTTGGTGCACCTGTCAGGCTTTGAAGAGCTGCCCCTAAGGTTGAAAGAATGATCCCAATATAAACTATTGCAGGGACAGGCCAAGCAATAGTAGCAGTAAGCATCCTGCATTTGAATCAAACTTCAGCACTAGAAATATAAGATATTTAATCAATACCTAAGAAAACAAAATAAATGAACAAAATTTGTTGCACTGCGACCGTTGATTATCATACCTGTCCGTCAAAAGCTTATCTCTTGTTGCAAGTGCACCAAAGAATAATACAGAAATTATATACAATGCAGTTGTTGAAAGAGTTGCAGCCAATGTCCCAATAGGAATTGAACGCTGTGTGTCTTTCAGTGAGGCTGATCTATTTGAACCTGCCATAATTCCAGTCACAGAAGGGAAAAAGAGACCAACCAATGCACTGGAAATATTGAAATATAACGTTAGAAAACAATGAAAGGAGTATATGGTATACCAACTTAGAGATAACATGCAAATTTATTTTTGACTTACTTGAAATTCCAATATACTTTGCCATCAGCGGCAGGGATGCCAGCATTATTAGTAAACTGATAATCTGAAGCCCAGTTATTTTTAAAGCTTTCTAAACTCAAGCCCGTGATTCCAGCTGCATGATACATAAAAAATGGAAAACTAATTTATCCATATAAAAAACTAAGGGAAGCAAATAGTTAACATAAACAAACATAGATGGTTATTCTTTATGATTTATATAGGCCATAAAGTCACAAGCAAAGTCCCAATGATGGAAGACACACTGGCTAGAAGTGGATCCAACTTACAGCCAAAACTGACCTGATCTATTTATATATGAGTATTTGTTATTTTATGCTTACTAAAGATTGGATAAAAAATATACCAAGTTATTGCAATATACACACACACACACATGTATACCAAGACGCAGTGAGTAACAATAAAAGATCAGGCCAGCTTTGAAAATGGTGCAGAAATCCACAATGGAGCAAGCATATCAGTGAATGAATACAAGAAGGATCTCAAGCAAATTGCAGACAGAGAAAAGAAAAAGGGCTTATGAATAAAAATTAGAAGATGAACTCACTTGCAGGATAATCCTTGCGTGCACAAAATACCCCAATAAATATGCATACCACTGAGAATAGAACAGGAATGAGAAAAGCAGGTGCCACTCGGTTGATCATTTTCACGCCACCAAAGACGATAAAGCAAAGTAGAATGGTTATGACAATGCCATAGATCTGCAGATCATGCGAACTTGGAGTTTCTATGGGTTCAACTGATGTGCCATTTTTTAGTTGTGTGACAGTCTCTGCATTGGAGATTATAACAGGTGAAAAAAAAGCAAACCCAAAAAAAAAAAAAAAGGTCAGCTGTGTCTCAATTTTCACCTCGAAATATTCCTGCAGCAGGAACAGCTTTTAAAAAGGTTTCCACTGCTCCTAGCACATACCTATAACCAGATAACCCACGAAAGCGAGAATGTTCACAAAGATGCTTTACATAAATCACATATCAAACTTAGAATACAAGTTTTCACCAGTACGGTAAAATGAAGATCATCATTTCCTCAGATGATATCATTTGAAAGATTATAAGAGCACTCACAGAGAACCAGCAACCGCATTTCCAAGGAAGAAACATAATCCAATGCTGACTCCAACTTCAGGACCAAGGGCACGGCCAATGAGATAATAAGGTCCTCCGCCCTAAATGAGAGAAACATAACACCAGGAACATTAAATATTTGGGAAAAAAATAGCATATTGGAGGGAAAAAAAATAAGTATACAGTAGACTGGAAGCAACCCCTATTGTATGTCAGTCGCCACTTGAATGGTTCATTAATAATAAAGATACTGATTTAGATTTCTTATTCTTTATCTAAAAACTACTTTAAAATTTAACTTCTCGTCCTTGAAATTCAGATTAATTTTTATTATTATTATTATTTAACAAAACAGATTGGTACGACAAACACATAGGACTTTGCAGCGAAATGGTACACACAAGCTTAATGAGAAATAGTTTTTTATAAACTCTGTGTACCTTCATCGCACCATTAGTAGCAATGGCACTCAATGAAATCGAAGTCAAGAAAGTACACAGGCCACAAAACGCTACGAGTAATAGTGATTCCCCTATACCCGCCATGCCCACGATCCTGTATTACAATTTCAGAATAAATAAATAAAATTCAAAGAATATGACTGGATTATATATGAACATAACATCAGATCAAAAGAGAAAGTTCAAATCATAGAAAATTACTAAAGGTGAGTAGCTCAGTAGCATTAGCAGATAATTCATTCAAAACAAATGCAATTATGTTTTGCAAGCATGCGGCAAATGCAAACTGGGGCTTCAGGGCAATGAAAGTTACCAAGTAAATCGAATATAGTAGATGATCCCCAATATGTTTTGCAAGCATGGGACAAGTACACCCATCATTGTACCCAGTTTTACCTCAGAAGACTGCATTGTTTGGACACAAAAATGATACAGGAAAAGCATTAGATCCACAAAAACTACAGAGCCTAAGACCTTCCAGAAAATGGATAATGATGCTACATCATGTATTAAAATGCTAATGACAAACTGAAAAATGTTAGGCAAGAGACTGCATCAACTTCAAGTAGCCTACCTGTGGTGGATGTTCATAATTAGGAGGAGCATCTTCACCTTCTCTAGGACTTGAAGGAGCTTGAAATATTTCCCCTGTCATACTGGAATGCAAATGAAGAGAAGGTAATGATAATAGCTAATTATTCAGTAAACATGACTTGAAATTTTCAAATATGCAATGATAAGACCAAGAATATGCATATCGCAAAGCAACGAGAAAGTATGCACAGCACATTGTAGAGAGTAGAGACGCTACGAAAAAAAGGGTATAAATCAGTACCTCTTCAGACCAAGTATATTGACAAGCGAATCAAAACCAAACAATTCCAATATATGCTCCGACTTGGGGCCATTAGCCCCCGTATTATCTGAAGTTGGTCCTTCCATATTTTCATGAGAACTTGCTTCTATTGGCCTGCAATTACATGTTTATCACAATGAAAAACCGCAAGGCAATAAAACACAATTAATTATATCCATATATGATATACCAGACAACTCAATATTTGTTACAAAACAAAGATATCAACATGTTTTGGTTTTAATAACTGCACACTAGATGATACTACCTAGTTTCGGCAACCGTCAAGCAAGTAAATCAAAAGGGAACGATTTTCTATGCAACTTAATTAAACAACAAACCACTCAAAACAAATAGACTGAAACGGCCGAGAATAAAAAAGAAATAGTTCAATTTAAACACTTGGCATTTCGGCAAAATATGAATCTAAATTTCCCCTTCAACAAAATAAGGGTAACAAGTCGACTATTGAGTATTGACATTCTCTGAATAACGGAATTCCAGATCTTATATTTTTAATCCTGTTCCAAAATTGTCCACACAAATCAATCAAATCGCAATAGAGCCAAAACAAAAAAAACTGTGTGCAGTGTGATACATAAACAAAGTTTAACTATGACAATAATGAAATCATATTCATCCTTGCGATTTCAGATTTCATTTCAATCTTAGGTGAAAAATGTAGATCAAAATAAAGCATTATACTTCAAGAGAAGGAGAAGTGGATTTGCGATACAAATAAACTGATAGGGTGCAAAAATAGCTAATTCTATTCTGAGTAAACGAAGAAAAAATGACACCATACTCATCTGAATGACTCGAATTGACCAGCATTAGTACAAGAAAGTTGAAACACACAGACCAGTGTAGACATAAGCTCCTTTTTCAATAATCCGATTTACACCTTATTCATATCCAATCAGCTAAACAAATACAAGTAATGACTTCTCCAAATCATCAAACCAAATTCAAATTAACACATACATTGCTTTGCTAGACAAGCACACGCAGAGTGAGTTAGAGAGAGATAGTTACTTTAAATTAGACTGTGAAGAAGAAGATCCAGGATCCATACTCGACATCTCGAGAACGGAGCGATCGTGAGGCACCACCGGCCTATATTTCCGGCCAAGTTGCGGCGGCTGAATCACGCCTTCTACGCCACCTTCAATATCTCCATTCATTTTTCCCTCTCACACAGACGAACACTGGGCAAGTCGATTGGATCCGATACAATCAAAACTATTCAGATCCAGTAGTATAATGGAACTTGCTCATGCAGAGAGACTGATATGATATCTGGTATGAATATTCAGTAGTCGTAATCTCCAGATGAAGTTTTGTTCGCTTTTCTAAGAAGACAAGTATGAGGAGAGTGTTACGGTTTTACTTCACGCGCTTGCGTTTTAAAAACGACGAGCGAGTCTGCGTTTTTGTTTCTGGATTAAGCAGTTTGCACTTTGCGTTAATCAGAGGGTTACGTCGTTAAAAAAATTGATCAATCAAATCACACATTGTTGAAAAATTGAAATTGTCAATTATAAACTGATTTTCTTTTCTAGAGAATGTATATCTTAGATGAATTTTCATGTTCTCTATTAAATTAAGGTGATTTCTAAGTATTTAACTTCGTCTAGAACAAGAAATGCATGGGAAATAATTTACACAATTGGAATTTTCTAATGAAGCTACACCAATAATGTTCAACTCGAACTTAGGTTTAACTCGAACTTAGTTTCATTGCTAAATTGGAACATTGTCAATGCTCCAATCGCTTAGTCTCATATTTAACAAACCGGTCATGAACCTGTAACCGGTTCCGAGCTGGTTCATTGAACCTACCAAAATCGACCGGTTCGATTTAGGATTTGACTAGAGCCGTTTCTGATTTGGTCCAGGCTTCAAACCGGCCCATGAGCTGGTGTCACCGATTTCGAGCCGGTTTATTGAACCGACCAGAATTGATCGATTCAATTTAGGATTTGACCATGACCGTCTTCGATTCGGTTCAAGATTCAAATCGGTCTATGAGCAGGTCTAGCTGTTGGCGGCTGCGAGGATACGGCTGAACCCGACCAAAAATGCTCCAATCTTAATCGGGATTCAGGATTCTTGACTTCTAGAAGGAAAATAGTAGTGTCAGATATTCACGTTCAGCTTCAGAAAAAGTCAAATGGAAGGAAAAATAAATTTGACCGAAATTTGAAAATTCTCCATACTAACTTCAAGCAGCCAAAATATACGCCACGATATTTTCAAAGAAACTCAAAATATTAAATATACAGATGTTTTGCTCTTTCATCTCCATTGCCAAGTTGGGATCGGATCAGGATACAAAAAGGAACACTTGTAAATGGAAGACAAGTTCATGAACTGAAACTAAAAACCAGAGCTACAACTTTGCAAGCTACAACTCTTCTTCTCTCCGATTTTATATTTTGCCTCAAAATAAAATTTTTATATTAAATTTCTTATTTCATTTATTTATTTTTTCAATAATTTAAAAAACAGTAAATAACAACGAAAGGAACATGATTAAAGAGAATGTCTTGGTCTTAAAAACGACGAGTGAGTCTGCGTTTTCGTTTCTGGATTAGTAAAGCTCCCATGGAAAAATATTCGAAAAATTAATTAAAAAAGAAAAAAAAAACAACAATGTCTAAAACGAACAACCCTGAGATCGCTCCCAATCTGACATCTCTCATCAACGGCAACTCGGTCAGAATGGCTCAGAACCAACTCATTGACTCGCTTACCTCTCACATCTCTCTCTATCATTCCTCAATTTCAGTTTCTCCTCCTTCAAACACTAACCCTAGGTTGACGATCCTGAAATGGTTCGCCTCTCTTAACGTTCATCAACGCCAAGCTTGCCTTACAACCGTCGATTTCAAGCACACACAGCTCCTCATTCAAATGCTAGGTGAGCTCCATAACAAAGGTCAAGGACGGTTCATTACACTACCAGACCTTCCTTCTCCCGAGCCTCCATTCCTCCCTGGTTTGTGTTACAAGAAGTCGACTGGTCTATTGGCGAGAGTCGCCGAGTCGAACGAGTTTGAACGGTTGATTTTTGAGTCGATTCGGTTGTTCTCGTCGAGTGAAGGGGAGAAGATCGAGGAGTGTTCTTGTTATGTGACTTGCCTGGATTCAGTGACCGTGAGTATGGACTTTGTTGAGAATGTTGATAAATTTGTGGAAATAATGGACAGAGTGTCGAATGGACGCTTTCTGAGAGGCGAGGCAAGTGAATTGGGATCGGATTGGGTGGAGTTTGAGTGGTTAAAAGAGAAAGGGTATTACACCATTGAATCGTTTGTTGTGAATAGGTTGGAGGTGGCATTGAGATTGGCGTGGTTGAATAATTGTGGCAGTGGGAAGAAAAGAGGGGTCAGATTAAGAGAAAAGCTCAATGCCGCTGGTATTGCAGCCAATTTATATTGGAGGAAAAAGGCATGTGTTGATTGGTGGACGAACTTGGATTCTGTGTTGAAGCAGAAGGTCTTGGTTACAGTACTGGGGAAGTCAGCAAAATCTCTGGTAATATATTGTTGCTCTTTTATTTCATTTTACTGTATCTGTGTTGTAATACACTTGTATAGAAAGACATCATAATTTTGATTCATTCAAGTCTCCAGACTTCCGAGATTCTAAAGGGCGCCACTAGTGCATCAGAGGATAAGAGGTGGCTTTTCAGTGGAGTTGAAAATGGATTAAGGTATAGCAATTGTCATACTTCACAAAGGACCATCTCAAGACCGTCAGCTGATACAGGTTTTGGGATTGTCACGGAGCCTGTTTCTCTTTCAAGTAAACCTACTTACTTATCCGATGTCTTCGATGGTGTACGCTTGCTTCATGATATTATTTCTTTGATGTTATCATTTCAGCATGATGAATATGATGTAGAGAAGCTGTTTTTTAGTGCATTTGGTTCTATCAGTACCATTTCTGATTGTATACTAAGAAAGTTGCGAGGATTTCTTATGGTTATTTCGCTTGATTGCACAAAACTTGAACTACTTCGAGAAGGTAATAATACTATTAAGCCGGCACCCAAAAAGTCAAAGGAAAAGCCTGCTTCGGGCAGCCGTAAAAAGGAAAGACCCATAGTAAGAGAAAGCAAAGTCACGTGCCTATTGGTTGTGGTCATGATTGCTCATCTAGTAAAAATCTCAAGGTATCCATTTTATAATCAAACATGGCCACCAAAGTATTGCGTTGGTAATATTTTTTTAACAAATTCAATGATATCACAGGATACTGAGAAAAAGGCAGGTCTGAATATTATACATCATCAAAATGACAACGACAAAGAGACATCACCCCCGGTATTTGAAATGGTTGGTAGCTCTTCCTCAGAATAATATTATTTGATGACTTGAATGGTTTCTAACCGGTAACCTGTCATCAGGAACATGCCCAAGACTTGGTTGTTGGTAAGGGGCCAACAAAGGCAAGGAATAATAGAAAGGTAAAAAAGAAAAAGAAAAGCCTTGATGCTGCTGTCGAAGTTAGAAATTCTGTAAGGACGGTCAATGAAACATCCCCATCTTCACTTCTTTCTCAAAACAAGGTGGAAAAATCTGGCGTTTTGGATAACTTTAACTCTGAGGATGCATCTGATGAAAGCTTGACTAGAAATGGCATATTTGCTTCCACTTCAAGCCATCTCAGTTCAACCACGGAGAATAATACGGAGTATATTTCCAGCCGAATCATGCATGAAGATTGTATAGTTAGTTCTACAATTGCCGTCTCTCCCCATTTTCCCGTGGAAAGTAGCGAGATTCAAATGGCATCTTCCCGATTGGAGACTCCAAGTTGTATAGTTGACTACAATCCTAAACCTCCTCTTGAAGTTCCTGCCCCTAAACAGTGTAGTAGTGTCTGCTGTAGTGTAGGCATTAACTTACAGAATTTACATGAAGGTGAGTTTGAAACGAAACCAGCCTTTTCTGACAAAATGGTCGGAGTTATCAATGGAAAGGAGGATTCTCCTCCCCCTGAAGAACAAGACAACAAAAAATTTTATCAGCCTGGGGCAACAAGCTCTTTGGAATGGTTTTCATATGAGTGGCCTAGTGTAGCTCCAGTCTATTTTCAATCAATTAATTCTCATTTCCTACCAATGACTGATAGATTGCATCTGGATGGTCACAACTGGCAAAACCACATTCGACAACCTTTTGTTCCTGCTATACATCGAGCTAGAAATCCTTCCTTAGAAGGAGGGGGCAGTCCAATTCTTTCCCAACCTTTGCCAATGAGTCTAGATTGGCCACCAATGGTCAGAAGTGCATGTGGATTGGTCCCATCACTAACTTGTAGCTATGACTCTAATTTTATGTCAAGGCGACATTCTTCCTTGAAGCAAAGGTTCACTGCTCAAAGCATGCAGGTTGCTGCAAAAACCAATGATGATGATAGAAATTATAGTGCGGATTTCGTGGACTTACCTGAACCTACTAATACACCTGATCCCCTAGATGAATGTAAAAGCCACTGGACATCGGAGGAAGAATTTGAGGTGCACGCGGTTTCAGGTATAGATTATAACCAATACTTTGGTGGTGGTGTAATGTATTGGGATCCTTCTGATCATCCAGGGACAGGTTTCTCTCGGCCTCCATCACTTAGTTCTGATGATAGCTCGTGGGCATGGCATGAAGCAGACTTGAATAGGGCCGTTGATGACATGGTCGCCTTTTCTTCTAACTATAGTACAAATGGCCTGACTTCTCCTACTGCTACTCCATTTTGCTCTCCTTTTGATACATTGGGGACTGGGCATAATAACCTTGGTTATGTTGTGCATGGAAATGAATTATCTGGCAAAATATTGGACTCACCTAGTACAACAGATGTGACTGTGGATGAAGAAGTCTCTGATTCTTCGCCAATTTTAGCTGGTGATACAGAAGGGAAGTCGGGAGATTCACTTCCTTATCCAATGTTGCGGCCTATAATTATTCCGAATGTGTCAAGAGAAAGATCAAGATCTGATTTCAAGCGTAGTCATGACCATAAAAGCCCATGTGTTCCTCCTACAAAGCGTGAACCTAGGATAAAGCGGCCACCTTCCCCTGTAGTGCTTTGTGTTCCGCGGGCTCCACGTCCTCCTCCACCGTCTCCTATTAGTGATTCCAGGAGACACAGGGGTTTTCCAAGTGTAAGATCCGGTAGTTCCAGCCCGAGACATTGGGGTGTGAGAGGTTGGTATCATGATGGAACTAACTTGGAGGAGGGTTGCCTACGAAGGGATGGTGTGGAAGTTGTTTGGCCTTCCTGGAGAAATAAGAATCTCACCCACTCTTTGATTCAGCCTCTTCCTGGTGCTTTGATCCAAGATCATTTGATTGCATTATCCCAGTTAGCTCGTGACCAAGAACATGTAAGTAAAACATTACTGTGCCAAACTGATTATGAGGTTTTTTATTGTAGTCATTGATTGGTTTGGTGGTGTGCAGCCTGACGTAGCACTTCCTCTACAACCGCCTGAGTCGCACAACTGTCCTACGCCAAAGGGGTCTCTATCTTTGATGCTCAGATTACTTCATGATGAAATTGACACTTTTTGCAAACAGGTATACTCTTAAATGAGCAGCTTTGTTTTAAAATACTTAATAATACTTCACTTCCATTTGCAATTTTCATTAGATTATCGTCAGTCTCAATTCTATATTTTTAAATACGTGATTGTTTATTATCATGACATTCAAGGTTGCCGCTGAGAATACAGCTCGGAAGCCCTTTATTAGTTGGGCATTGAAGCGTGTTACTCGGTCTCTCCAGGTCCTGTGGCCCCGTTCTCGGACAAATGTCTTTGGTTCAAATGCAACGGGTTTGTCCCTTCCGACAAGTGATGTTGACCTTGTTGTTTGTCTTCCCCCTGTCAGGAACTTGGTAAGAATCGTAATAATAGTCTCGTTTTTGTATACTTTCACCTTTCATTTGATTGTTAGGAAAAAAAAAGTGGCAACTCCTTTTCTTTTATCTTCCTAGGAACCTATTAAAGAAGCTGGGATTTTGGAGGGCCGTAACGGCATTAAGGAGACTTGCCTTCAGGTAATTTGGTTGTGCATTTGCAATGTTGTGACTTTTGGTGAACATTCCCAGTTCCGGGTGTTGGTTTGTCCGTGTTGTGCACATTAAACCGATAATATTTCACGTGCTTTTGCTCTGCTCTTGGGTCGGTGTCATGCATCAAGAAGATGTTATTTCTTGTGTATTTTGTACGTTTTATTGGCAATGAATTGACCATAGGGTTCTCTTTTTCTTTTTCTTTTTCTTTTACGTATTACTTATTTTCTTTTGAATTAATTTTTTGTTTTTTATCGCTTATGGAAGATTGACTCAATAGCAACTTGCTTTTTCTACCAGCACGCTGCCAGGTACCTTGCCAATCAGGAGTGGGTGAAAAATGATTCTTTGAAGACAGTGGAGAATACAGCGGTACTGCCTTAACTGTGTCTGTGTTTCTTCTCATCACTTTGAACCTGCCTCTTGTCTTTCATGTTTCCATAATGTTGTTACACTTTCCCTGTCTTAGATACCTATTATTATGCTTGTGGTGGAAGTTCCTCACGATCTCATCAACACTACTCAATCGCCAAAAGAAGATCCATTGCAAGAACCTTCCAATGGTCAATCACCAAATGACGATCTAACTCTCTTGACCAACGAGCACAGCAGTAATTTGAAATCTGATATGGTTGGTTTGGAAGATTCTGCCTCACCAATATGTTTGCAGATGAATTGTGCAAGTGTAAAGGATGTGAAATCGGTCCGCCTAGATATTAGCTTCAAGACTCCGTCACATACTGGCCTTCAAACGACAGAATTGGTATCTTTTTCCTTCACATAACTACTTAAGTCTAATATGTTTTGAAATGTTTCAATTGATTTCTCCATTTTATTGTATTATAGTGCTTAGGATTTTGCTATTATTATCCTTGCTTGCACAAACTTTTTTATTTACTTACCAAAAATCTGATATTAAACTTTAGCCTCGTCCTTGGGCTGGTAAGATTTCTTGTTATTTCTTTCTTTGGCTAATGCTGTTGCTAGTATTCAACCTGTTTCTGTGCACAAGATAAAGTTAGGCTGTTTGTTTTGATTGGAGAATGTTTCAGAAATATCTCAGTTCATGCTATTATTTTATTTCTTTCAATTTCCTTCTCGCAGGTGAAAGAGCTGACTGAGCAATTTCCAGCTGCTATTCCTCTTGCATTGGTCTTGAAACAGTTCTTGGCAGATCGTAGCCTCGATCAATCATATTCCGGTGGCTTAAGCTCCTATTGTTTGGTATGATATGCTACCCTATGTACATCTATGGCATAACATCGAAAGGAATATGAAGAAATTATGGTGTAACAATTTAGTTAATATGGAAAAACATAGATATGTGAGTTGCGTGAGGTTATGTTCCATTTTTATCATCCAGAACTTCTTGCTTTCACTCGATGGCTTGGAGCTATGCTCATGAGTAATGACTTGAGTAGAAATTTGGAAAGATTGTTTATTGTCATATGGACTTATTACCATTAATATTCATTCTTTTGCAGGTGTTACTCATCACGCGCTTCTTGCAGCATGAGCATCATCTTGGTCGACCTCTTAACCAGGTAACTTTTTTGTGTATTTTAACAGGTTAGACTATAAAAAGCGTTCTGTCTTACCTTCCTTTTTGTACAAAAAACATTTTAAGAGATCCATATCTAGGATATATAATCAAGTTCTTCATCTGACTATAAAATTTCACCTTAATACAGAACTTTGGAAGTCTTCTGATGGATTTTCTTTACTTCTTCGGGTGAGTCTCTCAGAAGTCCCTTGCAGTGAACCAAGCCACAAACTGCATATAGTTTTATTATTATACATCTTTTTGAAAAAATAATAATAAATTTGTTTGATGATGTAGAAATGTGTTTGATCCTCGGCAAATGCGTATATCTGTACAGGGAAGTGGAGTTTACATTAAGAGGGAAAGGGGACACAGGTATAGCTGTAATTACCTTTCTCCTTTTTGGTTCAATACAGTCTTCCTGAGTCTCGTTAAAGTTTTTTTTAAAATTTTTGTAGCATTGATCCAATACATATTGACGATCCTCTTTTCCCAACAAATAATGTTGGAAGAAATTGCTTCCGCATACATCAATGCATTAAGGTAATAATTGCATGACCCTAGTTACATCTGTAATCTTTGAAGTTAAATTGAATCCACAGATGCTTGTGTTAGGCTCTTATATTCAAAATATGTTCTATCATGCAGGCATTTTCAGAAGCTTATTCGGTGTTGGACAGTGAACTCACATGCCTCCCAGACAATGCTGATACAAATATATTGTCTTCATCATATCGGTTGCTTCCGAAAATCATTCCAAGTATGAATACATCATAGTGTTGTTTCTACATCTTGGGAAGGTATATTACTAAGCACAATGCAGTCAGCGACTTTTTTTAGCCCCAATGTGAATGAAAATGTCAAAGACCAAGTTTAAGGGCGCAAGTCGCTCCACTGGTGGCAGTTGGTGGGGGGACAGCTGCTGGAGGTTGTGGTGGTCGTCGGTCGAGGCAAAGATAGACATGGCTGAGCAGCAGGAGTCGGACAGAACTGGTTCAGTTGCCAGGGCAGGTCTTGAAATAGAGCCTAAAATGAACCATGGACAGCTTGGAGCTGCCTATTGATCAGAAAAATAGTTGAATGGGAAAAAGTGCAACTTGAACAAGAACAGATTGAATACTAGAAGATTCACTTAGCACATAGATACGGGTTCATAAAATCTCATAAGTAGATTGATGGTTTTTGCCTCTAGGCATTCGTTCTCCATTTAGAAATTATTAGATCAGATATACTACTAGAAATGAGCTCTGTAATTACGAAATCTTAGATTTCCACGCTAAGTTTCAGGAGTAGTATTGGTCTAAATTTGTCTTGTGCTTTCCTCGCCTACCTTTAACCTTTTCAATCTTCCCATTTCTACTAGCACTCCGCTGGTTTCTAACTGAGTCTTGTTGAGCACTACACATCTGAGACTTGATCTTAAACCCAAATTTCTTGGACATGTTTCCCCATATACTACTAGAACTTTTTTCTCTACCCAATTTCTGGATTTCTTGTTTCATATCTGAGCACTCTTTCTCAAGCTCGGAAACTCGCATCCTCATACTGTCCATTCCTACTTTCAAAACCTGATTCTCCCTCACGGCATTGTTCCAGCCTCCTTCAACAAACCCACTTCTTAACTGTCTCGATCCGTCGAGGTTATCTGAAACAAGGAAACAGCCAGCAATGGAAGTCCTAAGTTGAAGCTGCTCGAAAAACAAGACTTGGACTATTATTCTTAGAGGTAGTCTTTCATTTTGTGCAGCATGTGTACAAGCTTCCAACGAGAGCTTCTGGCAGTCCATCAGTCTACAAACTTGTTCCCTCTCAGATTCTGCCAACCACGGGTGAGACTGCAAATATAACAAGAATAACAAATTAACACAGTTCCACCACGCCTGTCAAAAGTACTTAATTTAACAACAGAGAATAGTTAGTACCTTCAAATAAATGTCGATAGAACGGTAAAGACCATCATCCAAAGGCCTAGCGTAGTCTGGAATAGAAGCAGCAAGTGCTTGGAATTTCGGAAGCTTCAAATTAACATCGGGGGCTACCTCAGCCAGGTAACCATCGATTAGCTTGGCTACCATTGACATTGGTGTAAGTGAAGGTGAACCGATTATCTGTCCATCGTCAATTGAACACGGAGACGCTCTGCCAGTTGTTTGATCCATGGCAAGGTAGTGCTCCAAAATACGTTGAATACAGTCGACATTGTAGAGTGTCTCCATAGAATTTGAAAAATTAGGGATCAAAAGATCTTCCAATGTTGCTTGGTCAAGTTGCATTCCAATTCTTTTTTCTAAGCTTGATATGGAGGAAGAGGTTGCTTTCAGAATCATGGATGTTTGAAGCAGACCAAACAGGAATTTTGTCGAGACTAGGCCCTTCTGTAATGGAAGCAGTCGATCAATCTCTTCTATTAAAGCCTTCTGGTCTTCTTCAGATGGTGGAGCTAGCAATGGAGAAGTTAGACGTGAGCTAGACTCACCTTGACGGCGTGTAAGTCCGGGAATGTACTTTTTCGCATAATATGTGAGGGAACCAGAAATAATCTCTTGCCTGGTTCCACGAGATTCCATAACTGCAATCAGATGCTTATAAAGAGGTAAACCTAAAGTTGAAGCATCCTCATACCACCAATCTGCACTGGAATGTTTTGGCCTAGCACCTGTGCTAATCCCATTCCATAACACACTTCCACCTGGACTCTGCATAGGCCCGCCATGCTCCATCATCGGCCATCCGACTAGATTAGGATCAGTAGATGCTTTCATGGCGAGCGACTCGATACAGAGCTTTGGAATATTGAGTTCCTCAGCATGGGGAAGAATATTACTATCATCACAAGTCTGGAGTGCTCTAATAGAATCTTTCCAATTTTTCAGAACCACTTGATTGAGAAAAGTTTCAGTGTGCTTTATAAGGTTGCCTTCGCCGTGTTCTTCGGTCATTTCCAGATGCTCAGCAGCACAACGGAGGCAGACAACGTTTGAGGCAGTTAGCTCAAGTTTTACGCCATAGCAGAACTTTGCTACGAGCTCGAATGTTTTTGCCTTACCAGGAATCTCGGGAAGCTGTATGACACATTTTTCATCGTCTTCAGAAGTTTCGGCAATCAATCTTTCCAAAGCTCCGCTTCTAGAAAGCAAAGGGAACTGCATTAAGTGATCATTGGAAAGTTAAGAAATTACACAGAACGAAGAAGATTTCAATATGAAGTCTTCATAGCATAGTAAGGGAAAAAAAATGTAACATGAATAAACAAGATAAAATAGATTACCTTATGGAGATGAAAGGACATCCCCTCAACTTCAACGACAATATCACTTGGAAGCCCAGTTGTGCAAAACCTATAATCATAACATGTGTTATCAGGAGCAGAACAATGGACTTCCTCTCAGGGAAAATCAACACACACGATTCTGATGTATTTATGGTTTAAAGTGGATCCTATTTCATTGCTAACTGAAATTCCTCAAAATCAAGGAAAATGTTGACAGCTGGTAAAAGGTTTTCTCAAGGTCAAGCAAAGTCCTTGCTAGTAAAACCACCTTTGAAGAAGGATAATTGAACAGTTTCAAGCAGAACAATCATAGAGAATGGCCTAAACTATTTCTTTTCAGATTCATTGATCATACTCATGCAAAGGAATAGATAGCAGATCCATCCATCCTCGTTTTAGTAATATAATCGAGCTTCATTCGCCCGAGAGTTAGTTACATGTTAAGACCATAAATTTGTGGAGATAAGTTGATAATTCTAATGAAAGATCTCCAACTGCTTTGACAAACTAAGACTAATGATTGAAGAAACTAGAAATTGACCAAATTGAAAAGAAAAAGAAAACTCGACTCATTCAGTCAAGCATATAAATACACAGTAGTGTTAATAACAATAAGTTGCTGAACTGAATTATTAGAGAGTAGAAACATACCAGGCCTGCCCTTGCCTCTGAAAAGCATCAGTTTTGGATCCCAATTTCATGCAAGCCATTTTTTCTCGAGAAATAAACAGAAAAAAAGAATTCTCCAAACAGAGCCTTGATTTAAAACTACCTTTTTCTAAAACCCAGAATTCATCCTTCTCAATCTTGGACTTTATGCAGCCAAGCCAAAGAAGGGTTTTCTTCAAGACAAATCTCTCAATATAGTAGCATTATTAGAAGACAATTAGTCCTCCGAAATAGTACAAATCACAAACTGAATCCAATGAAACAAACCCACTGCAAATATGAACAACCCACTTAAAATATTCACTTGTCAGACAGAATTAGGCACTGTTTGAATTTGAAAATTGGCTCAAGGAAGATAAAGACACAAACTTTAGGTCAACATTCCCCAAAAGAATATAACTCCAAGTATCAATTGTTGTACTAATTTTGGCTGGCTTAAGCAAACCTACCCAAAAATGAAACACAAAGGAAAGGACTTTATTTTTCTTTGCTTCAGGTAAAAATAATAATGGAATAAGTAGTGTAAAATAAATAGTCGTAGAGAGCTCATCGTGCGTTATTAATGGCAGATTGGTAGATCGGCTCCGAGAATTGAAAAATAAAAAACACCATGCATGCTGTGGGGACAACTTGGATAAAGAAAAATAAAAGTGAAGAAACACACTCATTGCTTTGCTTGAACTTCGGTTTTCATAATGGAATCTTTTTACTGTATGTATCTTTTATACTATATAATAATATAATAATATAATATTATTCAAAAAAAATATACTGTATATAATAGTATATATATAGAGAGAGAGATTACATTAAAAAAACGCATTTAGCTTCCTGTTAAGCTTTATTTGGAATTATTAAGGAATTTTGAAGACAGTGGCCTTTGAGATTATACTAATCTGTTTTGTCCTACTCCAGCTAGGCACATGTTTTTTTTTTTTTGACAGAAAAAGAAAAGATATGATGCAATTTAATGTTGTTGGGGTGGCCGGTCCATACCTTCGGCCCGGGTTAAATTTGGACAGGATCGATTATTATGATTTCAGTTTATGAATCGGTCTGGAATCCGCATCATATACGAAGAGAAACGTTGTTCAAATTTGTCTATTTAATACTCATAGATTAGGAATGAAACGGTTAATTGAAGAGTGGATATCAATAGTTCTTAAATCGAAATCAAATCATTACGATAATGATTTAGGATAGTTTCATCAAAATACTAAAACGGATCAGACCGGCCGTACTTCTTTGAGAATTCACACAATTTAATTGCACGCCATGAATTCACATCCGACTCGGAAAAAATATTAATGAAAATTTGTTTAATCCTGAATTATATTCAGAATAATAAACATTTTTTTTTCTAATTTCTTTTCAAAAAGAAATTGCAAAGTTTTTTTTTGGACGTGAAATGAAATAATTACGACGTGCATGACGTCGTGGGGACAAGTAAACAACATATTGCAGTCTTCACCGTTACGAAACAGTAGTAGTACTTACTTACACATGGTGATGAGTTTGCATACTTTGCTTGCCTTTTAGGAAACGAAATTAGCTCTTCAAAGCTCTTTTCCTCGGAGTTAGTGATACATCGCAATTAACATGAAATTAATTAAACAAGCCTCTTCTAAATGAGTCGTCTTTAGCTGAGTAAATCATGTAAATAACGTACTAGTGCGTTCTTTGTACACAATTTTGACTTTCAAGCTATATGAATTATTTATTAATACAACATTTTAAATATTTTTAGAAGAAAAATCTCAATGTTCAACTTTATGAGGTGGGCTACTCTTTATTTACTTTTGCCATAAGACTTTGCAATTATTAAGGTCAAAATGAACGTTACCCCCTTCTTTACACCCGCATTGGATTCTTTGAACAAGCTTTTTATCGGGCTTCAACAGAGCATTCTTTGTGTTCAATTTGATGTGGACATTCATCCAAGAAAATAAATAAGTTGATGTGGGCCTAGCAATTTGCAATTGCTCAAGACAATGAATGTACCTGTAATATATGGGCCCTTAGTTATACTTTAGCCCAAGCCCATTAATCCATTAAGGTAAAAACTCTACTCGCTTAGTACTGTCAACAGATCAATATATGAGAGAAAATATGAATGAATCTCTCTTCTTCTTCTTCTTTTTTTGAATTTATGAATGAATCTCTCATTATGTGCTGAATCGAATTTACAAATGCATCGCAATTCTTCACACACGGTTACTTTGTAGTTTTTACTTTAAGTGAGCAAATTTTACTTTAACTGAGCGAATTAGTTATCAACATATGATTATTTTACTTTTTACTCTCTCTCTCTTTTCACTTTACCATTCTTGCTTTTGTTAGATTTATTCGAAGATTCTTAATTTCGTTTATGATTGTCTATGTGACGTACTCCCGCGATATTCTCGTGTTTGTTTTATTTATTTATTGTTAAAAGCGAAAAGTAAATAAAAAAAAAAGTAAATCACTCAAAGAAATAACAATAAATATATATTCAAAATTATCTATGATTAACAAACAGTGATGAATGAACGATGACTATATTTCGAGTTGAAAGTCTTAACACATTCTTATTTAATCCGAATTTTCAGAGATTTGATCCCAAATTTCATAATGCAGATTAGGAAGCAGTATGAGGGAAAAACGAGGAAGCAGTATTTAAGTGTCATTAAATATTTTTTACTTTCTATTTCCGTTATTCAAAGTGAACAAAGGAACTGGATGTTTAAGATATATAAATAATGGTAGTTAAATTTTCCCTAAAAAGAATAGAATTATTGATATTAGTTACAAAATGACTGGAGTGCAAATCTAAATGTTTACTCAGAAAAAGATAAAATATGGAGAAACCAATAAAAAAAATTAAAAAATTATGTATATTCGGTGGAAATAATCTTTTATCCAAGACCATTATTTTCACCCATTGAGAGACTATGGCGATATTCATGAAAATAGAAACTATACTTGGTATCTGCAAATTCAACAACATAGCTTAAAAGAGGCTGAAAGCAGGTTTGGCACATGTGTTCATGAGCTAGAAACAACAATTTCGTATTTCCACTTTCAAACGTCAATTTTTTCTTTTCTTTCAAAATTCATTTTCCTATATTTCTCAGTTATAACTTACAAGAAAATATATCAGTGACTTGGACGACAACGATAATTAAGTCTACCTGCTGCATAAAGTTTTTCTAGCTAATTAATGGCCATTCATAGGATTTTTTTAAGGATCTAATCTCAAAATATTGTTAAGACCCGTTTCCAATCTATCTATATAAATATGATCATATGAACGCAATTATTTTTCATTTTAGGTAATAAATTATGTTTTTTTAAGAGTAATGTCTGATTTAATGTAATGATTAGTATAGTAATTTATAATAAGGTTATATGTATCATTAAATTTAATATTTTAATTATTTTTATTTTGAATTTAAAAAAATAAAATTATAATTTAAAATATTTTATGTCACATGTCATCGTCTAATAAATTTTAACATTACTCTTTATTATATTATAAACAATTTATGTTTGAGGGAACGATGTGAACACAGTTGATAATGATATTGGATTGAAAGGGCAATACTGTCATTTTAATTGGATTGTCTCTTTGGTTTTACTTCTTATTCATGTCGTCGTTTCTTCGTCATCTACATAATGGATCATGATGTTCCGATATTTATTTCGTAATTGTCCAAACTATTGTTCCTTTCGTCTATAATTAACTATCATTTTTTATTTTTTTACGTAAATTATACATAAAACGTGATATTATGGACGGGGTTAGTAATATCGAAGCGGTACTAGTAACCTCGTACTAATAATACACGTGCTCATAAACCTTAGGGATTCAGTACAGATCATCCTAAGATTCCTAGTCAAGTACAGTACGGAGTATCTTTGTTAAGTATAGTATTAGTATCTCATCCTCTATAATTTTCTACTGGAAACAAAAATGTTGGACTTTTATTTTATTTTTTGGTAAAAATTGTTTTTTATGGGTTTGAAAAAATGTTTTGATTTTCAGTTGACTCCGTCACAAAACTAATCTGAATTTTTAGAGATTTGATTCCAAATTAAATTCTTTATTACAATGAAATTGGAGTATAACGCTTAATTAGGAATCCCAATATTGTTCGTTAATGATAAATATCCACAAGTACAGATTTTGATTCTTCTTCCTTTTTCAAAAATAATGTCACAGCACAGAATAGGAAAATATGGGTAATTATGGCGTTGACTAAGGTAATAAATTAGGAATTAAAAAAAAAGTTATTTTTTTGTATAAATACATGTTCTAATGCATTCTTCCTCTGTTTTAGATTCAACTCTTCTCTTGTTGTCTTCTCCAGAATTCCATGGCTTCTGCAAGTAAGTTGAAATTCTTGTATAATGTATTTCTACTATACTAGTGTATATATTTTTCATGTCTATGCATGTAACGATACGATATTAATCTTAGTCTCACACTCTGACATAGTTTTTATTAAATAATTTATTTATAAGGATAATGAAAAACCATTCTGTGATTTTACATATACACAAAAATAAAACCCTTTTGAATGGATTATTGTTATCTATTTACAGATTCTGCGACAAACTATTAGATTCTGAAAAAAAGAAGCAATTTTGACGTAAAAACTCCACGTGCCTTTGTTAATTTCTTTGCTATTTCTTCTACTCTCTGCTTGCTTCTACCACGAATCCAACTGTCTTCAACGCTCCCCATTTATTTTATTCAATCTGGAATTTTGAAATTGATTTATCCTCAACTGGGTTTGATAAAGTTTTAATATTTATATAAATTAATTCCCTTTGCTGATATTGTTTTCTTAGGAACAATGGGCGACCTTGAAAACCCTTTGCTTAGAAAAGAGAACGATACAAGTTCTAGAGATCGTAATAGTTATACGAATGCTGGGATTTGGAGTAGAATGACATTCCAATGGCTCAACCAGCTTTTCGGAACTGGTAGGAAACAGAAAATCGAACTACGACATGTTCCGTTTGTTCCTCCATCCGAGACAGCAGAGAAAGCTTCTGTCTTGCTCGAAGAATCTCTTCATAAACAGAAACTGAAATCCTCTTCTTCTTCATTGCCAAGAGCTTTAGGCATTACCATGTGGAAATCATTGGCTGTAAATGGTGCTCTTGCAGGTAAAAAAAAAATTCCCCTTTTCTTATTTTCTACTCCCTCCGTCCCAAAATACATGTCACCCTGACGTATATATTTTGGGACTGAGGTAGTATCAATTTCTAGTGTGTTTTTTTACAATTTTATGCTAATTTTCATTATATTTGCAGGAATTAATACAATTGCCTCATACATTGGTCCCTTTCTGATCACCAACTTTGTGAATTTCCTGTCAAGCAAGCAAGACGGCGATGATACAAATTCTCGATATGGGTTCATTCTGGCTTGTGTCTTTGTACTCTCAAAGACAGTTGAATCATTATCTCAGAGACAATGGTACTTCGGGGCTAATCGTATCGGGTACAAGAATGAGGGCTACTCTTACAGTCTTGGTTTATAAAAAAACTCTATCCATAAAGTTTGCAGGTCCAAGTACCGGAAAGATTACCAATATGGTAAATGTGGACGTTGAGAGGGTTGGAGATTTCTGTATGTTTATACATAGTGTCTGGTTATTACCAATTCAAGTCTTTTTGGGTTTAGTCATACTTTATTTGAATCTTGGTGCTACTCCTACATTAGCTGCTCTTCTGTCAACTGTTTTGGTCATGATTAGTAACACTCCCTTGGCTAAGAAGCAAAAGAAATTCCTATCACATATCATGGAAACTAAGGATTCTAGAATCAAAGCAACTTCAGAGACGTTGAAGAGTATGAGAGTTTTGAAAATGCAATCATGGCAGGAACGATTCTTGAAGAAGATTCTAGAGATCAGAGAAAATGAGATAAGCTGGCTAAGGAAATGCTTGTACATGCAATCAGCAGTAGCTTTTCTCTTTTGGACGTCTCCCATTCTCGTGACTGTAATCACTTTTGGAGTTTGCATATTGCTGAAAACTCCATTGACTTCCGGGACTGTGCTTTCAGCATTGGCAACGTTCCGGATCCTCGGAGAACCGATATATAACCTTCCTGAGCTTATTTCCATGATTGCTCAGACCAAGATATCGGTAGACCGTATCCAAGAGTTTATCGGAGAAGAAGAACAAAGGCAACTACCTAACCACGTGTACTCAAATGTGTCTGATGTTGCTGTCGAGATTGAGACAGGGGAGTATTCTTGGGAGGCAAGTTCTCAGAAACCAGCATTGAAGATTACAGAGAGGATGGATATAATGAAAGGAAAAAAGGTTGCTGTTTGTGGCTCGGTCGGATCGGGGAAATCGAGCCTATTGTGTAGTATTCTAGGAGAGATTCCTAGGGTATCTGGGACGGAGATCAAGTTAAATGGAAGGAAGGCCTATGTTCCTCAGAGTGCTTGGATTCAAACTGGTACGATTCGTGAGAATGTACTATTTGGGAAGGGTATGGATGAGTCTTTCTATGAAAATGTCGTGGAAGGATGTGCTCTGAACCAGGATATCGAGTCATGGATGGATGGAGATTTGAGTATAGTCGGAGAGAGAGGATTGAATCTGAGTGGAGGCCAGAAACAGAGAATTCAACTAGCCAGAGCTGTTTACAGCGACTCCAATGTTTATATCTTGGACGATCCCTTTAGTGCTGTTGATGTTCATACCGGAGCTCACCTCTTCAAGGTAAACTAACAATTCTCATTGTCATTTTTTTTCATTTTCTTGTCTTCCAAGTAACGTTAAGTGAGCATGTTTCTTTTGTTTTCCACGGAGGTGTCTCATGGGGCTGTTATCAACAAAAACAGTGATTTACGCTACGCATCAGCTGGAGTTTTTGGCTGCTGCTGATCTTATTCTGGTAATTACTGATCCAAATCCTTTATAATAACCCTTTAATCTCTCAATCTCATTCTAAAATGCGATTTTTCGTTTTTTAATAGGTTATGAAGGATGGTATGATCGTTCAGGCAGGAAATTACGAGGATTTAGCTAAGGATCTTGACGGAGAGCTTGTTAGACATATGAATGCTCATAGGAAATCAGTAGAGCAAGTGACTGATCAAACTCAAACAGACGATTCTTCATCAATCTGTGAAATACAAGTCAAAGAAGAAAAACACAAGTCAACAAGCACTGAAGAAAAATCCAATCATGAAGAAGAAATTGCAATCGGTAGTGTCAAATGGAAAGTGTATTCCACTTTCATTACAGCAGCTTATAAAGGGAGTCTGGTTCCCGTCGTTGTTCTATGCCAGATCCTTTTCCAAGGACTACAGATGGCAAGCAACTATTGGCTGGCTTGGGCAACTGATAAGGAAGTCACCAGAGAGCAATTGTTAGGCATATTTGTCTTGCTTTCTGCTGGGAGTTCCTTCTTCATACTTGGAAGGACAGTTATTTTGTCCACAATAGCCATTGCAACCGCTCGTCGTCTCTTTCTGGGAATGATCGCGTCAGTTTCCGTGCGCCTACTTCATTCTTTGACGCCATGCCTTCGAGTCGAATCCTCGACAGGTCTTCGACGGATCAGAGCACGGTTGATACTGACCTTCCGTACAGATTGGCTGGATTATTATTTGCTCTGATTCAGCTAATAAGTATAATCATCCTTATGTCTCAAATCGCATGGCATGTTTTCCTTGTCTTTGGCATCATCTTTGGGATCTCCGTTTGGTATCAATCTTATTACAGTACCACCGGCAGAGAACTCGCCAGGATGGTTGGCGTCCGAAAGGCTCCAATCCTTCATCACTTCTCTGAGACCCTTTCTGGCGCTGCTACTATCCGTTGCTTCTTCCGAGAAGAACGATTCTTGAACACGAATTTCGGATTAGTTGATGATTACTCTAGTATAATATTCCATAATTCAGCCACCATGGAATGGTTGTGCCTTAGAATAAACTTTTTGTTCAATATGGGCTTCTTCCTGGTTCTCATTGTCTTGGTCAGTTCAGTTGTTGATCCCAGTAAGTTGCTTTCTTTTTATCTTTTAACTTTAAACCGATAAATTAAACTTAATGACATGAGTCTAACAATTTTTCTTGACTTTGCAGGCCTAGCAGGATTATCCGCAATCTATGGTCTGCAACTGAATGTTCTCCAGGCTTGGGTGATAAGCAACTTATGCCAAGTTGAGAACAAGATGATATCAGTGGAACGAATTCTTCAGTTCTCGGACATTAAAAGTGAAGCCCCATTGGTGATTGAAGATTCTAGGCCAAGCCAAGAATGGCCAACAGAAGGAAAGATTGAATTGGAAAACCTTTATGTCCAATACACTCCAAGTCTACCAATGGTTCTGAAAGGCTTGAACTGCACTTTCCAGGGAGGAAAGAAAATTGGAGTAGTTGGAAGAACTGGAAGTGGCAAATCAACTCTGATTCAAGCTTTGTTCAGAATTGTAGAAGCTTCAGCAGGGAAGATTTTGATCGACGGACTTGATATCTCGAAGATTGGTTTGCAGGATTTGAGGTCAAGGCTAGGAATAATACCTCAGGAACCAACTCTATTTCAAGGAAATGTCAGGACCAATATGGATCCCTTGCAACAGCATACTGATCAAGAAATCTGGGAGGTAAAACACAAGAATTACTTTATTTTACTCCATCACGAAAATTTCTTTTTTCGAGAATACTAATAATAATAATCTGATGAACAGGTATTGAGAAAGTGTCGACTCGACGACATTGTGAGGCAGGATCCATTGCTTCTTGACGCACCTGGTAAAAAATGCCTTCAATGCCATTCAAACATACTTTTCAATGTCTAATTTTGATTTCTGAATTACTAAATGAAATATTAAATTATATTATTACAGTGTCTGAGGATGGAGAGAACTGGAGTGTTGGACAAAGGCAGCTTGTTTGCTTAGCAAGGGTACTTCTGAAGAAGAGAAGGATTTTAGTATTGGATGAAGCTACAGCTTCAATTGACACAGCAACTGACATTGTGATTCAGGAGACGATAAGACAAGAATCTAGCGGATGCACGGTGATAACTGTCGCACACAGGATTCCGACAGTTATCGACAATGATCTCATATTGGTTCTAGATGAAGGTAAACTTATATTTTCTGTGATACACAGTTATACATTCATTGTGAAGTGAAATGATGTGCTGACTAACTCTTTTCTGGTATTTTGTCTTTTTGAGCAGGAAGGGTTTTGGAATACAACTCCCCAACAACACTGCTTGTTAAAATTGTGTGTTGGAAGTGGAAGAAAGGATTAATGAGGAATTAGAAACGAGAAAGGGAATTAGGGTTCATCATTTCATAATTGGGATTCGGATTCGACCGTTGCAAGCCAAACGGCTATCTCTCCAAACGGCAGTGTTTCCACGTCAGCTTCCGTTAGTCGTCTCCGTCTCCTTACGTCATCTCCGTCTCCTTCTGTTTCTCTAGGCCGCGAACAATGTTAAGGAGAAGATGGGCCAGACGGATTACACGGCCCATTCGGAAACATCAAGTCCCATCTCTCCCTCACTCAGTCAATTACTTGTGTTGCAAGTTACTGTCTCCTCCTTCTTCCAACACAAATATGAACTTGATTAGACTATACATTCAACAACCCAAAACATGGTTGAGCCATACTAAATATGGAATGACTGTGATCACATGGGAGAAGTATGGTAGTAGATTAGATTGTTTTATGTACTTGTTTAATCTTTGTTACATTAGGACTTGTAATATAAATAGAAACAATAAGTTCAATAAGAATTTAATTCAAGTTCTCATACAACAAAAGTTTTCTCTCTATCTTTTCTTCTCTCGGTAACTCAATTCAATATGGTATCTAGAGCCAATTGAGAGAGTTTTGCTCTTAGATAACTTGAACTCATACCAACCCTCACCTAAAAATCAAAATCAAAAACTCTTCACCTCAAAGTCTTGTCTGATATCACCTCTTCAAACCAAAACTCATCAATGTCACCCTCATCTGATTTCTATCTTCACCCTAGTGAGAATCCAACACAGATTCTGATTTCTCCTCTCCTGAACAACAGCTACTATCACCGCTGGTCAAGATCCATGGCAATGGCTCTCAAGTCTAAAGCAAAATTCAATTTTGTGAATGGAAAGATTTCAAAAACCACTAGAAGATGATCAAACCTTTCTTGATTGGGACACATGCAACATAACTGTCTCCTGTTGGCTGATGAACTCAGTCTCTCTTTCAATCCGGCCATCCATCTCTAGATTCAAGACTGCACTTGAGATGTGGAAAGACTTGCAAGGCAGGTTTTTCAAAACTGATTTCTCAAGGATCTTTGACATTCAAGAAGAAATCTATCTGCTCAAACAAGGTGATCTCAATATATTATATTACTATACCAAAATCAGAACATTATGGGATGAATTTGATGATTTAAGGCCTATCCCTGAATGTGAATGTACAATCAAATGTGAGTGCAAAGCACTCAAGGTCATAGCTGAGTACTATGAAAATGACAAAATCATTAGGTTCCTGAAAGGATTTAATTCTGTATATGCTCAAATCAGATCAACAATTATGATGCTTGATCCCATTCATTTTCTTCATAAAGTCTATGCAACCATTGTTCAGTTTGAAAGCCAAAATGTCTTACCTCCAGAGACCGATGAACCAATTCTGGCTGCCTTTTCCTCTGCAAAATCCCAGAAACAGACTCAACAACATCCTCCCTACAAGAAAACTCCTGATGGCAAACCAATCTGCAGCCACTGTGGAAAGATATGACACATTGCAGCAAAATGCTACAGACTAGTTGGATTTCCTGCCAACTTCAAGTTCACCAGAGGAACATCTGCCAACATAGCAACAGTGGAAGCTGAAGAAAAATAGCAAGATGTGTCCACAGTCTTAATATCACAGGATGAATATGAGTCACTCAAAAGACAAGACAAACTCTCAATCACAGTCTGTAAGCAACATGGCCAGCACCTCACAAATTTTTAATGGTAATCTCTCTAAGAAACACTCACAAAACATAGTCTTTTCATGGTTATTAGACATTGGTGCCTCATATCATATTTGTTGTTCTAAACTATTTTTCAAAAATCTAAGACCTATTGCCAATCATAGAATACAACTGCCAAATAAGGTTTTCATAGCAGCCACACACATAGGGACAGTAGAGCTAACAAACACAATTACTCTGTTAAATGTGTTATACACCCCTGAATTTGCTTTTAATCTCATTTCTGCAAACAAACTTACTGTTGATTCCAACTGTGTGCTTATGGTCTATTCTTCTAAGTGTCTAATGCAGGACTTGAAAACTATGAGGATGATTGGTACAGCTAAGCAAAGGAAAGGACTTTTATTTTGTAAATCTGGCAGACACTTTTGAATGTCCTAGGAATTTCAGTGAAAACAATGCTTTGTCTGCCAATATAATAGACTTACCTAGGAAAACTTTTGACATTTGGCATTTTAGACTTGGTCATCCGTCTAGTGCCAGATTATCTAGTTTTAAGACCATCAATGAAAGCATCAATTTTAATAAAGATCATGTTTGTGAAATTTGTCACTTGTCTAAACAAAGAAAACTGTCTTTCAGAATTAGTCATTCAATTACCACAGAAAATTTTGATTTGATTCATATGGACATATGGGGACCTGTTTCATTATCAATGCATGGACATAGGTATTTTCTAACTGTTGTTGATGATCATTCTAGGCATACATGGATTGATTTAATGAAGCATAAATCAGAAACCGGAAACTTAATAACACAATTCTACAAGATGATAAAAACTCAATTTGAGAAAAGAATAAAGGTCATCAGATCAGATATTGGTCAGGAATTCAATGATCCTCAGTTTTATGCATCTAATGGAGTTTTACATGAAACTTCTTGTGTTGAATGTCCTGAACAGAATGGCAAGGTTGAAAGAAAACACCAGCTTATTCTAAATGTAGGAAGAGCCTTACTTTTTCAAAGTAAGCTTCCTCTTAAATTTTGGAATTATGTCATTGCTCATGCTATTCATTTAATAAATAGGACCAACACCACTTCTAAAGAATAAAACTCCATATGAAATACTATACAGCAAAGTTCCTGATTTATCTCATTTAAGAGTCTTTGGTTCATTATGCTTCATATCAATACTTGACAGAAACAAAATTAAGTTCATGTCTAGGTCATCTAAATGCATCATGCTAGGATACCAACCATGGACAAAAGGTTACAAAGTTTTTCATCTCAAGAATCACAGCATTCAGTTAGGATATCATGTCATATTTCATGAAAGCATTTTCCCATACAATGGTCCTCATGTTAATCTAGATGATTTATGCTTGATGTTGCCAATAAAGAATAGGAACTTACCTGCCTTAGATGAATTACTTGAGGATTATCATCATCCTGATGAAGGAACTGATGATGATCTCAGTGAACCAGTAGAGAATCTCACTGATATGCACATAGATAAGCCAGATGAAAGTGCAGAACCTGAAATAATTGACCAACCAGCAGTTAGGAAGTCTAATAGAACTAGGTTCACACCTAAGCACTTAGAAGACTATCACTGCAATCTAGTCCTAGCCTTATCTCAGCAGGATCATGAATAATTCCTCAAGAGTTCAAGCGACATTCATATTCCAGGTACCCCTCACTCAGTCAAAAATCATTTCTCATTTCCTAATCATTCACATAATCATCTTGTATTCACTTTAAAAATCTGTTTTCAAAAGGAGCCAAACAATTTCCAACAAGCCATTGAAAATGAGAATTGGCAGACAACCATACAGACTGAGTTGAGAGCTTTATCAGAAAATCAAACTTGGGTGATTTTTGATCTGCCTAAAGACCAAAAAGCAATAGGCTGCAAATGGGTGTTCAAGTTAAAGCACAAGGCAGATGGTTCTATAGAGAGATATAAGGCAAGACTAGTTATAAAAGGATACACTCAGAGAGAAGGAATTGATTATTCAGAGACATTTTCACCAGTTGCAAAGTTTACAACAATCAGACTTCTACTCAGTGTTGCAGCATCAAAAGATTGGCACCTAGCTCTGCTAGATATCAACAATGCCTTTTTACATGGTGATCTAGATGAGGAGGTTTACATGAAGCCTCCTCTAGGGTCAAACATTCCTCAAAACAAGGTATGCAGACTCATTAAGTCATTGTATGGCCTCAAGCAAGCCAGCGGACAGTGGAACTTCAAGCTCACAGAAGCACTCATTATTTTTGGTTACTCACAATCTTCCTCAAATCATTTCCTATTCACTCATGTTTCTGATACATCATTTACAGCTATCATAGTCTATGTAGATGATCTCATCATTGCAGGAAATGACATGAATCAGATAACACAAATCAAAGTTTTTCTACACAAGAAATTATGCATTAAAGACCTAGGAAGCCTCAAATACTTCCTAGGCTTTGAAATTGCTCGATCCAAGAAGGGAATACATATGTGCCAAAAAAATATGTCATAGAGATGCTCATAGAATCAGGTTTCCAAGGCTGCAAACGTGCAACAACTCCTATGCTCCATTCACTGGAATTCCCTGCCACATCTCCCAACTTGGAAGATCCATCTATCTACAGGACACTGATAGGAAACTACTCTATCTCACTCACACAAGATCAGATATTTCTCAATCCACTCAATTCCTATCTCAATTTCTGAATGAACCAACAACAAGTCATTTGCATGCATCACAGAGTATTGAGATACTTGAAAAACTCACCAGGCAAGGGCTGTATTTTTCATCTGATAACTCTTTGCAACTGAAGTCATACTCCGATGCTGACTGGGCAAAATGTCCGTTGACCAGGAAGTCGGTCACCGGATTCTGCATCTTTCTTGGTGATGGTCTTATTTCTTGGAAATCAAAGAAACAATCAATTGTTTCCCGATCTTCTGCAGAAGCTGAATACAGAGCGCTTGCAATGGTAACTTGTGAATTGATTTGGATTCGCTGCATTCTAAAGGATCTCCAGGTCGATCACCCACAAGCTGCTTCATTATATTGTGACAACCAATCTGCCATCCACATTGCTCGAAATGCTGTGTTCCATGAAAGGACAAAGCATATCGAAATTGATTACCACATTATAAGGAATCAGGTGAAGGATGGCTCGATTCATCTTCTTCCCATTTCCTCATCTCAACAGCTTGCCGATTTATTTACAAAATCCCAAAGGGCACCCACATTTCATTTGTTCATTTCCAAGCTCGGACTTCTAAAAAACAGACAAGTCGAGCTTGCGGGGGGATGTTTAAATTGTGTGTTGGAAGTGGAAGAAAGGATTAATGAGGAATTAGAAACGAGAAAGGGAATTAGGGTTCATCATTTCATAATTGGGATTCGGATTCGACCGTTGCAAGCCAAACGGCTATCTCTCCAAACAGCAGTGTTTCCGCGTCAGCTTCCGTTAGTCGTCTCTGTCTCCTTACGTCATCTCCGTCTCCTTCTGTTTCTCTAGGCCGCGAACAATGTTAAGGAGAAGATGGGCCAGACGGATTACACGGCCCATTCGGAAACATCAAGTCCCATCTCTCCCTCACTCAGTCAATTACTTGTGTTGCAAGTTACTGTCTCCTCCTTCTTCCAACACAAGTATGGACTTGATTAGACTATACATTCAACAACCCAAAACATGGTTGAGCCATACTAAATATAGAATGGCTGTGATCACATGGGAGAAGTATGGTAGTAGATTAGATTGTTTTATGTACTTGTTTAATCTTTGTTACATTAGGACTTGTAATGTAAATAGAAACAAGAAGTTCAATAAGAATTTAATTCAAGTTATCATACAACAAAAGTTTTCTCTCAATCTTATCTTCTCTCGGTAACTCAATTCAATACTGCTCGAGAATAGATCTTCTTCCTTCTCAAAGTTGGTGGCGGAGTTCATGAGGAGGTCGTCTTCGTGAGCTAATAATGGCTGCCTTGCGTAGGAAGAAAGAGCATGAAAATGAAGCAAAATACTAGTGACTACAGTTTCTAGCTAGAAATAGGTCAATAGAGAGGGATCTAACTTTGCAAATTATATTTTGCACTTCTTAGGAAAAAATATCATGAGATGTTTTTGTCTTTAAATCAGTTTCCATCTTCTGGTTCAAATTTTTGTTCTCTAGTAAGAACTCATAATATATTATGTTTATTATTTTATTTTTTTTCAAGTTAACAAGTCGATTCAAAACTCAAATAACAGCTAAATTGTATGTACTTGGAAACAAAGCAGAGACAAGCCAATACAGACTAGAGTAGTAGTAAAAGCTGAACATACATACTCAGAGAAGGTGATCAATTTGTATAAAAAGTAAGTTGAGGAATTTGCAGTGCTGCCGTTGTCGTCTCTCTCTCTTCTTGATTATTAGAGTTGTGAATTGTGACAGTTTGGTAACGCTGGGAGAGACTTTCGAATTCGAACATGTTTTCTAAAAAAATACAGAGACTTTAGTTTTATCCAAAGCAATTTCTCAAGTAGAAGTCGTGGAGAACTGGAACAAGTTTAGAAGTCGGGAAGCTTAAACAAGCCTATTCTTAACAACGCTACAACCCTGGAGGCGGAAAATCTTAAACAACCCTACAACTCGGAAATGATTTGATATACATACAACTCTAAAGATTTTAAACAAGCCTACAAGTCGGGAAGTTCTTAACAAGCCTACAACTCGCTACAAGTCGGAAAGTTCTTAACAAGCCGGGAAGGTTTTAAGTTAGTCAGCTCAACAACCATCAACATTCGACCGCAAGGACACAACATTGAAGTAAATGACAACATTTGAAAAACTCCACAAAATTTACAAAGATAGAAAGAGCGGTGATAAGCTGGCGATCATACACCAGAGAGAGAGGCGAAGGGAAGAGATGAAGCTCAACTAGGAATTCATGTCAATGTCAGATTCGAGTATGTAATTGAATCAGTATAACTCATGTCTAACGAAATACACCTAAGTAAATCAACAAAGTACTACTATAGTATACTTTTGGGAAAAGAAACATAAGTTAATATTTACTCCATTTAGAGTTTACTATGTTCAAAATTTTTAATCCATTTAGAGTTCATTAAATTAATTGTTAAGACTTCAGACTCTATTCATAAAAAAAAAAAAAAAAAAAAGACTTCAGACTCCAAATATATCACGTCAACAAAACTCCACATATAATGAATAATTTATTTATTCATGACAAAACAAAATTATAGTAATAAAAAAAATTATAAATTTAAATATCCAAAACAGTGAAAGTTAGAAATAATGAAAAAAGAAAAGAGAAAGCGACAAGAAAGGTAACATGGGGAAAAGTCGAAAGCCTACAGCACAGCAGCCCGAAAGAACAAATAAAGCCCAGTGGGCTGTAGCTGAGTGATTAGATAAAAGAAAGAAGCTTTTTGATAAATGTGCTTTTTTAAAAAGTTATTTTTTCTACAATGATTCATTGCTGGTTTGGTTTGGGCAATCTTTTTATTTATAGAGACTGGAGACCACTAGACGCAACTTCCAACTATTCATCATCATTCAGGTCCTATCCTACGAAAGCATGCAAAAAGAACAACCAATACATCATCATGGGAGGAAGTTGCCACTCAATTTAAGCCATTTACTCTTATTCTGTTAAAATTTTGCTCCAAACATTGTTCTTAGTCTTAAATGCTTCCCCCGTCCATTTCAAGAGTTCAAATATTGTATAATAATATTTCAAAAAAAAAAAATAACATATAATAAAATTTGTTTTAATCTATTTTAAATGTCTTTTTATAAAATAAATGTATATTCTGACTAATTCAATCATACCCTCCATTTAATTCACTCTTTAAACATAATAAAATATATAATCTAATTAATTATATAATTAAAATAAAAACATAAAAATCATTATTTCCATCAACTAACCATTTTCTTAATATTTGCCACTTTTATTACCTGACTAAACAAAAATATCATTACTAGTCCCGATCATAACAAAAACCATGATCAATATACAGTTTCAATTCATTTATTGTTATGGTTATCGAAAAAAAAAATCATTTATGGTTATGGAGCATACCTTACCTAGCTTGCTGAAGTCTTCATATATTATTCAAACACATATTTCTTGATTAAACACACCTTTAATCAGCCACCATTTTTGAAGTTGAACAAAAATTAAAGCAAAATGGTATTATGTATTTTCATATACTAATTTTTTTCGACAAAGAAATGAAGACGAAACATGTCTATCTACACACGTAGATGTTGATCAAATCATTTCATATATGGACCATGTATATAGTCTTGCACAAATTAAGTATGTTTCAAATACAATAATATATAATTTTAAAAAATAAAAGCTGATATTCAATTTATAAAATATTCAGAATGAACTAAAAAGTGACGCCAACTAAGACGTAGCCCAATGATTAAGGCGTTACCTCCTGCGTGAGGTTATGGATTTGATTCCGAAAAAAACGGACTTTTAGCGAGTTATTGTATTATATAAGAAAAAGAAGAAGAAGGTGACATAAATACGAAACGAACTAAGTAAACTATATGAATCAATTATGAGTGACTGAAAAGTAAATAAAAAGCAAAGCTATGGAGTTTCTTTACAATAGTCTGGTGAATATCAACCTGTCCCAACTACACTCACCGACGTTGCTTTATTGACCACAGTAAATGAAAAGTAACCATTATATTATAAGTTGAAACCCCAAATCATAAAAAATGATCAAGTATAAGGACCAATCTATACTTCCTCCGAAATTTTTTTGTTGTCTCTCGCTCGTCACTTTGGATGCTTCTGCTTCAAAAACTTTCTCGGTGTTGAGCTCAGCTCACTCTCCACATAAACACATTTTTATATTTCAAAATACTGTTAATAACCCCTTTTTTCTTTCCAAAACACCTTCATGATTCATGAACAAGATTGTCTTTAAAGGGCTTCAAAGATCTTATTTTTGCTTTTTAGTTTCCTACTAATTTTTTTAAAAAAATATTCTTAACCAAGCACTTTTGTCTCTGTCATATTGCCAGTCTCCAATGTCAGCACTTATATTTTTTTTATTTTTTCCCCCATTTTGAAAATTAATTTAAAGAAAGACAAAGCAAATATTCAAAAACATCCTTGTAAAGTTATCAACTTTGTTGTAGCTTGAAGATTAAAATAAAGCACGCAGGTGAGATTTTTATTTGGTACTCTCTCTTTGTACTTTCATTCTCTTATTTTTCTTATTTGTCTGTATAATGAGGTCATTTAACAGAGCTCAACTTTGTTGAAGGTTTCTGGGTTTTTCATCTTTTAGACGAGCAAATCGAGACTTATTTTGTTAAAGTTATCAACTTTACTTACTTTCATTTGGTGCCCATTGGAAGAAAAAGAGGTTTTTTTTTTTGCTTTTGGGTCACCTTTGATGGCTAGGCATTTAATTTGACTGCGAATAAAGAACCCATAAATGGAGGTTTTTGTTTATTTTGTGCACTGGGGTTTATGCTAAGAAATCAAATTTGAGATTTTTTTTCCCTTAAACTGCACTAGCCTCTACTAAGCTTTAGCTACCGTATTGATTGCTCCAATTTTTTTTTTTAGGATGAAGTTCGTTTTTGTTTATTATCTGTTAGAGTGAAGCAAATCCAGTTTTTAAGATAGTGTATTGGTTTATTTGGTTCAGTGAAAAAATGGGTTGTGCTGCTTCAAGCATTGAAAAGGATGAAAAGGTACAAGCTTGTAAGAAGAGAAAGAGGTTAATGAAACAGCTGGTAGGGCTTAGAGAGGAATTTGCAGATGCCCAATTCGGTTATTTGAAAGCATTGAAGAATACTGGCGTAACCCTTAGACAGTTTACAGAATCAGAGTCATTAGAGCTTGAAAACACCACCTATGGCCTCGGATTGCCTCCTTCACCACCTGCTCCTTTACCGCCTTCCCCTCCGCCGCCGCCGCCGTTCAGCCCCGATTTAATGAAGTCAAGTGATAACAACAAGAAGGAAGAAAGCACACAAGAAAGTATGGAAATCGAGGAGGTTGAGGACGGTTCTACCCCTCCTCCTTCTATCCTGAGCTCGTCTATGGACTACTGGGACCCTTTTAGAAACTTGTCTCCAACTCATCCGACAACCTGTGAAACTGTGGAACTGGTTGAGGAGGAAAATTGGGCAGAGACACGATCGGAGTTTGAGGATGAAGATATGGAAGGGAAGGATGTCCTCAATGAGGAAGATGATGTCGTCAATGAGGAAGATGATGTCGTTGGAAATTTTGCCTTGCAAGAGAAGCACCGGGCTGCAGAGTTTGTCGATGATAACTCTTCGATGGTGAGCTGGCATACTAAAGACACTGGGGATATGACGATGGTAGCATGGAGGAGAAAGAAGACATTGGAAGGTGTTTTCAAGGAATTGGATGATTATTTCCTCAAGGCTTCAGCTTGTTGGAAAGATATTGCAGTTCTAGTGGACATCACCAAAGGGGACTCTTCTCTTCCACAACATTTCAACGAAAACAAAAGTGAGTGCCTTGAATCTTTCAACAATGATTCTTATCTAGTGTTATAAAATTTATAATAATAATTTTATGATTTGACAGGGAAAAGAAACAATTCTACAAAGGTATTCAGTGCTTTATCGTGGACTTGGGCTTCTAAGTCACTTCAGTTGTCAAGAGATCCTGCCGAGTTAAGTGGCTCTAATGAACCATGCAAGCCGGGAGGTCACTGCATCACAATTGGGAAACTGTATGCTGCAGAGCAAAGGCTTTATAAGACATTGAGGGTAAGAATGACACTTTGAGTTTCAATTAGGTGTATCAACTTTTACTAGAAACTTAGACTTACGACACCCCTAAAAGCTATATTGATTTGTCAGTCTGTATGGAGCTGAATATTGTTGTCTGCAATTCCACTTAAAAAATAATCTTATTCGACAGATGTGAATATGTATTGAAGTATGCTTCCTGAATGAGAAATAGACTGATAAAAAAACGTTTAACCAGTCCAGCTCAGTGAACTGTATGCAAATGCTGACATGGTTTGATTCTTGGTTGCAACAATACGATTCTCTACCTTGTCAGCCATTCATAGCCATTAACACATGAATCTTCGCCTTAAATTATTTTATGCCACAAAAATTATGAACCAGAAACTCCAGTAAGTGTTCGAGAGACTTCTAAGGAAAGTGTCTGTCGTCACAACTTTGGCACTTACAATGCCTCTTGGCTATATGTGTGATGTCACTTATTTCTCCTGCTATTTGAAATGTATAGTTGTCTCTCTAATCTACCTGAAAATTTGTTGTTTAGGAAGAAAAGGGTGTCAGCATAGAGTTTGAGAAGAAATCAGAGTTACTGGTTAAGCAAGAAGATGAAAACTATGACTGGACCAAAACTGATAAGACCCGATCCAGCGTTGAGAATTTGGACACTGAAATTCGACGTTTGCAGCATTCAATTCATATGACATGCTCATCTATATTGCAGATGATTGATGAGGAGTTGTACCCTCAACTATCTGCACTGACGTCTGGGTAACACTTTTCTCCACTGCACTGCATACTTTAATTTGTTGGTCTGTTTAAATACATAGAACAAGTTGAAAGCTTGTTTGTGACTGAGGTTTTCCTTGATTTAGTTTCCTGTCGCATCCTTATCCTGACATTACCACGAAGTTAATCAGTCCTTTCATGATTCATGATTGTAGTTTCATTTTAAGTAGCAGTTTCTATTTGACTGTTCCGCGGCCATTTAGTTAGTAACCTACTGTCACAAGAAACATGGACAGAAATTTTTCGGAGAATTTTTTATATATATTTTTAAAATATTTTGTTGAGTCAAATGAGAAACGTTTTCTGATTCCAACTGATACTTGTTGCATATATCTTGGTTTTCATATTTCTGTCAAATTCTCTTAAAATTTTGAACAACTTTTGATGCCTGTAAGATTGATACTTTCTTGTTCTCATAATTTTTTATCTTCATTTGCATAGGCTGATGCACCTGTGGGGGACCATGTATGAATGCCATAAAATGCAGAATCATATCTCTCAGCACTTGAATCATATAATTGAAGATCAAAGCATGGACTTCACTTCAGAAAATAGGCGCCAGGCCACAGTACAGCTTGAAGCAGAAGTCACTTGGTGGTATACGAGCTTCTGCAAACTTGCTAAATCTCAAAGAGAATATGCTAGAGTTCTCTTCCAGTGGATCCAGCTCACCGACTGCCTCGTGAATGATCAACAGAAGAGTGATCATCGATCTGCAGTTTACAGGTTTTGTGAAGAATGGCAGCTTGTCTCCGACAGATTACCGGATAAGGTATTTTACTATTTGTGATACATTTTCTTTTTAGCCAAGTAATTGAATATGGAAATATGACATATTTCTTTCAAATGACTTCACACTACTTATTCTTAATCATCTTCCACAGGTAGCTTCGGAAGCAATAAAGAACTTCTTATCCACAATCCAATCGATAACCCTTCAACAAGCTGAGGAACTTAACCTTCACAAAAGATCAGAGAAGCTGGAAAGAAGGTTGCAAAAGGAGTTATCCTCATTAACAGAGATGGAAAAGAAGCTTGCAACGGAAGGAAGTTTTTCCCCATCAAACTTGAGCCCTAGGCATCCCTTGTCTATTAAGTGTGCCAAAACTGAAGCCTTACAGAATCGAGCTGACTCCGAGAAATCCACCTACTTGAACTCGGTTCATGTTACTAAGACCATGACGATAAACAACTTGAAAACAAGTCGTATTTCAAGCATTGACGGGTTTTTCAGGAGCTTCTGCTCAGGCTTTTGAAGCCGTTCACAGCCATCTCAAATCAGAAGTGCGTGATGAAAGGCTGCAGAATTCAAGAATCTAGTGGGTTTTTGGGGTTTAGAATTAGAGGTCAGAATTAGTCCTAACAAAGCTACTATATTCAATTAAGTCCGTAAATCAAGTTCGAAGTGACAGTGTTATGCATCCACTTAGTTAACTATGAATAATCGTTCGTACTTCTCAGAAATTTTGCTGCAGGTTAGTAGTTTTGTTTCAGATGATGCCTAAGAACATTTGTGCAAAGAGATTACATCAATTCATTTCACATTTAACCTTTTAGAGCCGTGATTTTATTAGGATTAAAAACAAATGTTGTCGACGACCTTTTCCTTACAAGCGTTTCTGGGACATTGATAAACAGAGTTATGTTGCATTCTACGTGATGTTGCATTCTACATTTCAACTTGATCCCAGTCAATCGATCCGTCTTGTAATCCATATTCCGACTGATGAAGCCTGTTTCGAGGCAGCCTGCTCATCACGGCAAGACCTGAACCAACCAAAAACAGAAAAGATGTAAATGGAAAATTGTAGTAAATCACTATCATGAAAGGATGATATTGTATTCAGTCCTTATAGTTTAGCAAACATCCAAAATTAGTCCTTGCATTTTAGAAAGCAAAAAAATCAACCATTCTTGTAAAAGATAGTATTGTACCTTCAACCATTCTGTAAAGAGCTGACCACCATCCATCAATAGACGTATTATATTGGTCAAGAGACTCTTGGATTTCTTCATTGTGCTTTCCTTCCAGAACACATTGTAAAGTTTTGACGGCATCCTTTGTTTTCTTGAGGATATTGTTCTTGTCTTCGATTTCCAACTTGGTAAGGTCGTTCTGCGACGAAGAAAGGCTGACAGGAAGGGCAAATTGGGCAGCGTCAGCCCACCGTGAAGAAGCCATCCATCTCCTATGTCCATCCATCTGCTTCTCTTTTTCTCTGCTAACTCTTTCACCTCCAAACACTAAACCTCGTAAATACTGAGCATTAGCGTCTCCCGTACTCTGAACCATCTTAGAGAATGCACTGTCGGTAACTGAAAGTAGTTTTTCTGGCGAATCATATTCAAGAACCTAACAAAAATGGTTACAATTGTTAAATTTTCCCAAGCAGTGAAAATGTGGAGCTATGTAGTGCATAATATATATACTTGAAAAGTATACCTTGCCAGAATCGAGGAGAAGGACCTGCTCACAATCGATGATGGTATTGAGTCTATGAGCAATGATAAGCATTGTACATGATTTGAATTCTTCTCTAATGGTTTTTTGGATTAGAGCATCTGTTCTGACATCAACAGCTGCTGTGGCTTCGTCGAGGACGAGTATCTTTGATCTCCGTAACAGAGCTCGGGCAAGACTTAATAGTTGCCTCTGTCCTACACTGAAATTCTCCCCTGCCTCAGAAACCTTCAAAAATAGATACCGAAAACCTTCAAAATATATTCACTCAATCCCGAAAACTTTCACTTAAATGGGTCTGGGTTTCTATTGGTTTGGATCGGATAGGTCCATTCTAGGGATTAAAAATCTAGCAAGGAACATCACATGTAAAGTTGAGTTGAAGAATAGAGTACCTCAGCATCAAGACCCAAGGAATTCCTGACAATAGCATCCTTCAAATGAGCCCTTTCTAAAGCCTCCCAAAGATCAGCATCGTTATGTTCACTAAAAGGATCAAGGTTGAACCTCACACTCCCTAAAATGCAAATGAAGCAAATTCATTACAATGGAATTTTAAAAAGAAAACAAAATTAATTAGTAAAGACTAAACAGAACGGGTGTCAGCGAGTTTAAGAGTATGTACCTGAGAAAAGAACCGGTGATTGTGGTATAATTCCCAGACTTTACGCAAGTCCATCAGTCCAAACTTTCCAATATCACAATTGTCAATCAAGATCCTTCCCTTTTCCAGTTCTACAATTCGAAACAGAGCATTTAGCATGCTAGATTTCCCCAGCTCCAGTCCTCCCAACTATCCCTACCTTATCACTAGGAGAAATCGTAAACGAAATTCCATGAAGTACAGAAGGAAGCTCAGGCCTGTAACGTAGGACAACATCCTGAAATTTGATGGACCCCATTGACGGCCAACCAGGTGGTGGACGGGCGCCGTCAATGACAAGTGGGGCCTCCGAAGGCAAATCTATATATGTCCCAACTCTCTCTACTGCATTTAAACTGTTCTCGGCTAAACTTGCTAGTCTCAAAACAGCAGTCAACAAACTTGTAATATTTAAAGCGTAGCTGAGAAGTAAACCCATAGATGATGCGAATGCCTTCTGGTACACGGCCCTTCCATTCTGCATTACAGCAAAAGTTGCTGTTAACCAAATCATGAGGCCTCCCACCGTCTCCAGCCGGATTCCGAGCCAACGGTTTCCGCTCATGTTCACCAGAGTGAATCTGATATTGTTGTCCACGGATTTCCCCGTTTATGTTGGCCATCCGATCATAAGCTTTGTAAGCACGGATAGTAGGCAAACCATTCAGAGCTTCTCCAAACTGTGCATAGACCGGAGACCTGCTTATTGAATCCAGTCGCTTCACTTCACGGGCTGTGCTCTATTCCCACAGAATAAATAATACTTTCAGAAAATGGATTTAGTGAAGATTTACAGTTTAAAAGAGAATAAGAATTACTTACCTGGTAGTAGAGATAGGCTGTGTAAAACAGGACGAGGAGTGGCATTATAGACCATAATGACATGGCGCTGACGATCCCAATCAAAACAAAAGTAGAAAAGAGCTGTGACACTTGGTTCAGAAACATGTTGACAAATAGCGCAACAGTGCGATCAATGTCGCCTAGATCCTTTGCAAACCTATTGATGATTCTTCCAAGTGGATTGGTGTGGAAAAACACCATCGGAGCTCTTAATATGGATTTAAGCATAGCATCGTGCAACTTTTTGGAAGCATAAAGACTCGACAGGATTAACCAATATGAATTTCCCAACATGACCAACACCTGACCAAAAGATAGAAGAGAATATACGAGATTGTAGTAACCAGGCCCATGTGTCTTAACGGTTCCTTGATCTGTCCATGTACTCAACCACGTGCTACTTGCAACTCGTAAAACTTCTGTTATGATATAACATGAAAAAAGTACCATCACCACCCTCATGCCTCCTAATGCATTCTTGTACCTGGACAAGACATTAAAACTGACGACCCCAGTTTCCCTTTCCTCCTGCTTGATAAGAACAGATTTGCCTTCTGTTTGTTTCTCCACATCTTTTGCAGTCTTTGACGAAACGTGTGCATTGCCATTGGAAGAAGGTTTTGTGAGTTGTCTGTTCTTCACTTTCAGCTTTTTCCTCTGCGTACTCTTCCATTTTACCCGCATTCTCCATCAGTTTCTGGAAAAGCATGCCATTATTGGAGAGCTCTTCAAAAGTTCCCTCCTCTTTCACCAAACCCTCATGAACCAAGATTACTCTGTCCACTTGTGACAGAAAGTGCAACTGGTTGGTTACAAGTACTCTCGTTTTCCCACTTAAATCTCCCTTTATGCATTTGTCAAAAACCTACAGACAATTTTGTATGCATGAATTAGTACTCTTGATAATAAGCTTATTGAGTTAAAAAAGCATAAATTTAAATCAAAGGAATACTGATCTAAGCAAAAAAGAATACAGATGATAATTCCCCGAAATAAATTTGAGAGAAAAACAAAACAGAGCAACCAAAACTTTTACTTTGGGTTAAGTACCTGTCGAGCAACATGAGCATCGAGTGCACTTAAGGGGTCGTCAAAAATATATACATCTGAATTGGAATACACAGCCCTCGCCATAGAGACCCTTTGCTTCTGGCCACCACTAATATTAATACCTCTTTCGCCAATCTCTGTAAGATCACCACCCTAAAAGTCAAGCATAAGACGTTACTTGCTGTGTGCTTTATAAGTATAACTGAATTCATGGATTGATTGCAAAAACATGAAGAAACGCTTACTGGAAGCAAGTCAAGGTCATGCCTTAGGGAAGTCACATCTACTGCCTTCTCATATCTATTTGTCTCAAAGTTAGAACCAAATAATATGTTATCACGTACCTGATAGGATAAAATAAATATGAGAAACCCCTCACAAACCTAAACCCTTTAATCATGATATTTGTAAAACCATGTGTAGAAAAAGCGAGTATAACTTACAGTTGCATTGAAAATCCATGAGATTTGCGGAACATAAGCAACCGATCCTCTAATAACAACACTTGCTTCATTCGAGATTGCAGGAAGCTCCCCAAGCATAGCCGATATAAGTGAGGTCTTCCCTTCTCCAGTGCTACCAACAATTGCGACTAAGCTGCCAACAGGTACATCCAAATTGATATTTGACAATGTCGGCCTCTCTCCCTAAATTATGATTAGTTGCTTATCATAACCAGTAAACACTCGACAAGAGAAGTTTGGAAAAACAAAATGAACATTTACCTTTGAATCCCAAGAAAAGTTTCCATTTTTTATTGAGATGGCTGGTAATTCAGGTTCAAGAGGAGGGTTGGGCAAAAGAAGTCTTTCTTCAGCTGAGAGCAGCTCCTCCAACCGTTTTAAGGAAACATTTGCATTGACCACCTAAAAGCAATACGAGAAGACAGGGGAACGATAAGTTAACACATAATATCTTTACAATCAAGATGATAAAATAAAGGGCAGAGAAGAGGAAACCTGAGTAATCATATTAGGGAGCATGAATAGGGGATAACGAAGCACGGAAAACAGAGAAAGAGATGTAAATGCTCTTGCAGGTGTCAGATCCCCACCAAACAATGTGAACATACCGAAAGATACAACAGTCACCACTACAGGACTGCTGTTCAAAATGAATCCATTTAGCTGTAAGACAGGAAAAAAAGATCATTATGTCAAATGCGAATGAATGAAGCTAAGTTGCTCGGAATTTAAGGTTGAAGCTTTTATGCACTCACTTGTAGATATGAAAGAGAAAGGAAAAAAGAAAAGAAAAAAAAAAAACCAGTAGTGTTTTAGACTCTACCGCTGAAAGCAAAGATGATTTTCTGAACCATGATAATTCATCATCCCGAACAGCTTGGACTTTGGACTGGAAACTGTTCTCCCATGCATAACATCTGATATCAGAGGAAGAGAATCAGATGGTCACTGGATTTCCCCATACTGCATGCTAGATAAATAAATAACTCAATCATTCTCACTATCAATCATACTTTACAGTGTCCATTGCAGCGAGAATTTCATTCATAAGGCCGATTCTCTTGTCTGTTCGTTGCAGCCCCTCCTTTGTCAGTTTTTGCATTCTGCTTATAACTAGCGTCTGTGTCAACATAAGACAAATGAAAACACTAAGATCAATATGGATGTAGCAGATAATAAATATAAGAAAAACAAAAATATAGTAGAATTCAGTAACAAAAACATCCAACAAAACTTTATGATAACTCTATCTTAAAAACTAACTTTGTTAGGCTGTAAACACAAAACAGCATTAACTGAAACTAAGAATTCTCAAACACGGTCAATGAGAAGAGTATAAGAGGAAAGTCAGCAACCTGTATGGGGAACAGAAGAGCTAGCATTATTGCACCAAGAAGGGAAGCAACGCCCAACTGCTGATAAAGAAGAACCAGTGCAGTTATGATACGAAATGGAGCTGACCACAGAGTGTGAAGTGATTGGCATATTTGCTGTCAAAGAAAACACACAAGTGAATTAGATATGTCACATGTAAGATGATATGAGCGTATCCAACTAATATCAAGACAAGACCATATGAGGTTAAAGGTAAACATAAACAGGAATGTCATCAAGTTCAAGTTGTGCATGCCTGTAGTGCTTCGGCATCCGTTGTCATCAAGTTTGTTATTTTTCCAGTTGCAAATTCCTTGCGGCTCTCGTGGGTGAGCCTTAGAGATTTGCGAAATACAGCCGCAATCTATAAAAAGGGGAACGAACAAACAAACAGGTCATAATCAGCATTAAAAAAAAGCAGGTTACAGGTCTCATTAATGATGCAAGGAAAAACTATTCTATTACTTATGGAGCAGCCAAGTTTCCATGAGTTACACCTAATCTACACAAGTACCATATATATGCATATAATTGTCAGCCAAAAGAGAAAAGGAAATATCACCAGAGTCGATCGCAGTCGGAAACCAACACGCATGACATTCTGAAAATATTGAGCTTCACATAGCACCCCGAATACCTAGACCAATAACATCCACTTATCAGTAAAGTGTAGAGACAATTTCTACAATTACTCTACTGAGAAAAACTGAAATGCCCAATGAACTAGAAGGCATCCAATGCTTTATTTTCACTTGGAAGTCATACAGATATAAACAATGAGGGGACAACAACATATCTAGGAATAAAGTTCATTTCTCGAAAGAAAAAAAACGCACAAAGTTTTCATGCTCATACCACTCCAACAAAAATTGAGAAGGCATAGACGTAACCAATCCAAGCTGGATCACCTTGTTGCATAGACTGCAGTAACAACAAAAGTAAATTATTGGAGAACACCAACAAACATTCAACCAGACTTTTTGGATTCGCTCCCCAATGATGGGGGGGGGGGGGGGGAGAGGGGAGGGAGTGCATGCAAGAGAAAAGAGGGGGGGAACACAGCATACCATTAAAAGTGCATTCAGTAGAAGTGGCCCAACAAATTGTGAAACGTCATTTCCAATCTACACATTGGCAAAGATAATGTAGTGTTAAGGGATATAAAATTTGTTAGCGATACAGTAAGGTAAAACTGGAGGCTCGCATCTTGAGTCATGATGTATTAAAGCAATTTAATTTAATAATTTTCCTTCATATTGATGATAAAGTGAATGATATCTAAATCACAATTTGCCACAAGCTTGGCGGCCCAAATTTACATTCAAATGCGATGCCAAAGGAGTGAGATTTTACCTTCCAGAAGCCTCCCCACCAAAACCTATTCAAGACAAAGACGGGAAATTAATAGATCTCATAATGATTATACAATGAGTTCACAAAAACTTTGGTAAGTTTCGATCGATGTTTTCACTAATGTGTACTGAAAGCATGTCTGCTATTCCCCTATTTTTATAACTCAAAAAACAGAATCATAATGACAAAAAGCAATATTAACAATCGTAGTGCAGAAGCCACCATATCAAAGGAAACCATCTACTGAAAATAACTTCAGCTGGAAGCTGATCCAAAAGTGTCGCCCTACCTGCCACCCAGACTGCTATTTAATGCCCGTAAAAGCCATGGTTTAGGCTTCCGCAACTCCTCAGTCCAGCATTTCTGGAATCTTCAGAGCTCCACCAGAAAACAAATCAAATGAATTTGTTGGACTTAAACAATTTCAAACTCAATGCAAACAAAGATGGATAAAAAATACCTTTCGTTCAGTGTTTCAGTATGGTCCCATGTATCTAATTTCCAGACATCCTTCTCTGTTATAGGTCTTTTGTAACCTTGCTTCAGGAGAGAGTTCATCCATCCAAATGTGATTTCTGGTGAAAGAAAAATAAAGAAAAGAGAGTTAGACAAAAGAATTCACTCCATAGTTCAAGAAGATAAACATTAGCCTATTGCACACTACTCAAATAAGCATGATATATCAATCGAATGATTCTGTTTTTTCTATTTCAATACTGAGCATGAAACTCCATGAAAGAGTTTGTAAAATCCAGATTCCAGTAAGATGCTCTTTGTTATACTCACTAGAAAATAGGTCAGCATGCCTTTCAGGACATATTTGCTCTCCGCCAGGAAGTTCTTCATAATCAGCATCGTCAACGGAATCACTTTGGACAGCAGTGTAACCAGGATAGGGGTCCAACTTGGGAACATATACAAATAAGAGAACTCCAAACATGGCCTGAACCAAAATAAAAGGATATTAAACCAACACATTATATAAACTTTTTTGAATCAGCCCAATATTTATACAAGACATAAGCAACAAACCTGAATGGAAACTTCACTGAAGTACAGAAACAATACAGACCTGCAAAAGCAAAGCATGACCGCTGAGTTTAATTAACAAGCACTATCACTATTCTTGTTTTTCATATCTATACCAGTAAGCTAACAACCAAGAAAGCAATAGATGGTGAGATACAAAGAAGTTATGTCATGTCTAGGGGGAATGAACCAAGCACAAAATACCTGCTGTAGAGCTCTTTCAATGACATAACGAGATTGAGCATCACAATATCTCCGACTAAGGTGTAAATGATTCCAAATCGGACAACCCATCGGAATTCATTAATGTAGACTTTAGTTTCCAAACCAATCAACAGAAACATTGAGCTCCAAGCAAGAGCTTCAATGATCAAAGAAACCATCTGCCACAAAAATAGGAATTACAATACTTGAATGAGAAAACCAACAACCAAACTCTGCTCTTACATGGCCTAAAGAGGAACAATTTCAGATAGGACAAACAAATTCACAAGCATGCGAGTCAAGATACCATACTTAAAAAAAATTTAAGATGAAAAACTGTTAACAGAAAAGGAGAGATCTACCTCATACGGAGCCAGACCAATTTGTTTATCAGGATTCAATACAGAAATAACCATGATCAATCTGAACAATGGCTCAGCAGCACCATAAGCGGCCAACAATCCCAACATGTAGTTATACAACTTCGACTTCAATATATAGCGTTGGACTTTATAATCTGTCTTAGTGAGCCACATCCGATAGAAGCAGAGTCCCATAAGAACCAAATGCGTAAAGACAATCACCAGGGAGTTGGTGGCACAGGGAGTGTAGGCACCAAATGCATTGTCGACTGCTCTTGCCCACACATCGTTTGCCTCCGGCCGGCAATACCAATCCATAGGTGAGAAAGCCATTTGCTTTGTACTTCCTTTGCTACTATTCTTCACCTAATTGGTACACATAACAACTGTGTCAAGTTTACTTAGTAGCATGTATGCCTGGAGTGGAATAATATGAAAGATAAAAAAAGTCAACTTGAATGAACGATCATAACAGAACTTAACGAAAGCATAAATGGTGATCCCCTACCCAATAGAAAACACAAAACGAGAAGATTAAAGCATAATTTTTTTTCCTCCAAGCTGAAGTTTCAGTTGAAATTCATGAGAAGCATATCCGTTATCCAGTAACCAAGCATACCAATATCTATTAATGGAGGAAAGAAGACAAAATTCTACTTTACTTTTCAGCAAAAAATAATTAAAAAGCGACTGAAACTTTATTTAACTACAGAAACACTTTATTTGGTTGAAAGATTGTGAGCTCTCAAAAGAAAATCATTGACAAACAAAGTTAAGAAAGTAAGCACCTTTACATACAACAACAATACGAAACCCCTTAAAATTGAGCTGAAGTTGAAAGCAACTCCTAAAACAGACGAACTCCAGAAATAGTAACATTAACATGGATCCAGAAAAGACACCCAAGTAAATACAAACAGAAATAAAACGAATTATTGTATTAAAAAGAGTGGCGAACAAGAATATGATACTATAGAAGAGAATCCGGGACCTTTGTTACTCTCTTCACTTGAGCAGGGAATGAGGAAGACAACAAATGAGAATAGAATCTAAGTCACTTGGAAATTTCATTTCAGAGAAAGATTCATTTTAGACTCACACCATTGCTGTCTATAATGTAAACTGTTTTTTTATTGCAGGAGTAGTTATGAACTACAGTCCACAACGAGAGATGCTGTGATGGGAAAGAAATACAGTACCGATATAATGACTGATAATAACAGAGTAGGAAATAAATATAAATATCATAAATATATTACTCATTTTATGCAAAAAAAATAAAATAAATACTCATTTTGATTATATAAAAAGAAAATTACTCATTTTATGGAGGATAAAAAGATGTGATTCATTGCATGTGGAGGTAAGTTTTTGTTGTATTTGTGCACATGTTATACCATAAATTTTTTATGTTTATGGATATATTAGTATTAAAAAAAACTTTATTTTAGCGTTTTTTTATAGTATGTATTATTGAGGATTCCAGTTTAAATATTTACTGATATTTTTGTCGTAAACGGAGGAAGAATATAATATTTTTGCCTTTTGTTATTTACTAAATTAATTCAGTCGTTTTATATCATTGCTTACGATGAAATCTACCAGTACTATTAATAATAATAATAATAAAAAAAAAATAATAATAATAATAATAATAATAATAATAATAATAATGAGTAGTGATTATGTCATAGAAAGAGCACAAAATGAGGTTGTAATTAAATAATTTAAACTAGAAGTCGATAGTGATTATCTTCGTGCTTTGGAGGACTATTTTCATGCTTGAGTATGTTGCGGCTTGGCGTGCTATTAATTGGGCACAAAGTATGCATGTTTCATTGCTTGTCTTAGAAGGTGATTGTCGTTTTCTACTTCGAAATTTAAAACTATATCGGTGCTAGTTTGACAACTCCGGGGTTGCTATCGGATTTAGTCTTTTGTTACATCCTTTAGTTCGTCTAGCTTCTTTTGTGAAGCGAGGGGGGCATAGAGTAGCCCATTATCAAGTCGAACTCTACTTCATCTACTAGTTTTATGTATATTTCAATAGCTGTATGTTCGTATAGTTGAATATGTTTGATTGTAGGTTAATAATGAATGATTAAAAGCTTTTGCCATTTCAAAAAATATAAATCTAATTATTTCATAATACATTTCAATGATGATCAACAATATAATTAAGGATAACTTAAAAAATATATATATATATAATATAATATAATATAATTAAATGTGGAAGCAAGCAAGATGGAGGGAAGGGAGAGATTTAAATATATGGCTACTAATTTAATATGGGCTGGTTGGGTTAAACAAATATAATCATTAGGCCCACATATCTGACAACAGATCTTGTCCAAACTCCAAACTTTAGATGTCGTCTCTGTTGGCTCTATCTACAGTATGCTACCTCATTCTGATCTCACCTCAGCCAATTATGTATTAGCTCAATTCTACTATTTCAACTCGTTTCATTTTAAAAAGGCCGATTAAATCGGTCTAATTATATGATCAATGTCAGTTCGAATCGATTAAATCAATTTCTGTCTTATACTAATATTTCTTTGCCAATTGAAAAAAATGACAAGCAATGATCAGTTGCAGAATGTGGCAAATACTAAAGAGTATATCATTAATTAACAGCAGATAGGAGTGCTAATAGTAATTAACAATTAATTAGAAGCAACTGATGTTGTTTTACAGGGCACCAGTATTTTTAAGGCCAAGGACAATTCCAACGCCAATAATATGACCAACAACGCCACAAGCCAAAGTATCAGCCAATGTGAAACCAGCCGGATCACCGGTCTGCAAGCCTGACTCCCTCACTTCAAGCTTCAATCCGGCAGTCGCCTTCCTGTTTGCCGACGGAGCCAACCCGAATCTCCCGGCGAATAACATCAGGCTTGTGGTAGTCACCATTATCTGTCACCATTAATTATTACCAGAAATGAATATATCATTTTCACTAATCTAAGATTAAGATTGTATTGATTTTAATTACCAAATTTGTGGGTGAGCCAATGAAGTCACCGCAACGAGCACCTAGAGCTCCATTTCCCTTGCTTTGCTTCATCGGCAACACTGCTGCCTGAATAATAGTAAAATTTATTCTCAATGAATACGAGATAAAATAATTAAGTAATGAAAAAGAAAATTCTTTTAGTTTTTTTTTTTTTTTGAAGTTCTTTTTAGAAATAAATAAATACTAACTTCTTCTTGAATCAAATAGATACTAACTTTGTATCCTAATATATCATATTTTGTATTTTTAAATTTACTTAAATTTACATGTATTCAATAAAAAATTATTAATTAAAAATTCATATCTGTATAAATGAATTTAAAATTACAAAACATCAATACGAAAATAGTAAATAAATGAGAAAGAATAGTACAGAATACTGACCATGCCCTTGGTTGGGGCAAAAGATACTTGGGATCTTAGCCCAGTGAACTGAGGGATAGTTGTCAACGAAGCACTTGCCATTGTAGTTGATTTCTTGATCTGAATGAACGAATGAAAGATTTTGATTTCAATTTTTCACAATATCAGTTCTTTAGTAATAAAGTTTATTTATTTATGTAGAGCATAGCCACATAAGATTTCTGTGGCTTCAGAATGCTAGAATTGGATTTTGTTAAGATACTTGAAGCTGACTTGGCTTCATATTATAGGCTTCTTTATATTGGATAAGGTTTTTGGCTGTCCCTACTAATTTTTTCATCTAGTCAACAGCTAACTATCGAGTTCCAAGTTCGTCAACCTAAGAAATGGGCCTAGATGAATATTCTATTTCCGGTTGGGCCTGAATTTTGTATGCTCGATGAAGACTCGACCATTCCACTGGACTGAAAAATCAATTTCAATTACCCATACTCGCTTTTCGGAGTTCCTGATTCGAGATGTTACAAGCAATTTTATTGGGCTTCTGAGTTCTAACGATGATCCCCCGACAAATATATTGATCCGACGATTCAAAATACAATGCAGTTTATATACATGTGAATGATGCTAATGTTAACTTCAAATCATTTTATTTTAGCACTATATTAGTTTTTGGAATTCTTGACTGTGGTAGTCTATTTATCGGTATTCTCTTTATTGATTAGGAAGTTATGGCTCATCTTTCGAGTTCGTTTATGACTCATCATTCGTAGATATTTTCGTACGATTTAAATGGATATTTTTCTTTTGGATGGTTGTTGGATTTATTTATTTCATTTCAAGTTCTTATTCTCTAATTAAGAGGAATTTTCTCTTTTAATGACAACTAGATGGGGTTGGGTCTTGTTTTTCCGTTTCGAATCCAGGTATGTCAAGTCCCAACAATCATTTTCTAATCGTTTATTTTTATTTTAGTTCGATTTTATTTTTTCGAATTGTAATCTACTTTATTTATAATTTTTTTCAAGTATCTATAAAAGTTATCAATAAGTTATGTATATGACGTTTATTGATTTGCAGATGCTCGATCATGTTCTAAATGGTCTCAAAATACATATTTTTTTTTGCCAGTTTTACTAAAAACACGTCATTTGAGACTGTTTGAAGCATGCTCGAACATGATCGAACATCCGCAAATCATGAACACACCCATAACATTTATCAAATAAAAAAGATTTTATTATTTAGTAAGAATAATATAGCGCACATTTGTGACTAATGTTCAAAACTTTTTTTTCTTTTTTAAAGTTAGAGTAGTGTTGGATATTAACATTTTTCTTATCCCACATTTCATTTTTTTAACAAGTTGTTACCTAAAAAAAATCGTTAATAAAATCATATCTTTATTGAAAATTTGTTAATAAAATAATTATTTTCGTCAAAAAAATGCTTACATGTTGTTGCTGACTCAACAAAAATGACACGTCAGCATCCTCAACCTTCATTAAAAAAAATCCAGATTCCGATGATCATCGACGGTGGTTAGGCCGCCACTTTTGGCGGCGGCGCCGGTCGATGGTCGACGAACACCATAAATTTTTATATAGCCGGACTCGTTTCGACGAGATAAACGACGTGGTGGTGTCGGATTTTTCAAATTTCAAATTGTTTGGTGTAGATCTAAGTTTAAAGGTGCGGTGGCCGAAACTTTAAACTTAGATCTACACCAAACGGTTCAAAAGTTGAAAAATCCGACACCACCACAACATTTATTACGTCGAAGCGATTACGGGCATGCAAAAATATCTGGAATCCGGCGAGCACCGACAGGCGGCGCGGCCTAAAGTGACGATGTTGGTGGCTAGTGGTTGGTTGTCGCCGGATTCCGCAAGTTTTGTATGCGCGTACTCGTTTCGACGAGATAAACGTTAAGGTGGTGTTGAATTTTTCAAATTTCGAACCGTTTGGTGTAGATCTAAACTTAAAGTTTCGGCCACTGCACCTTTAAGCTTAGATCTACACCAAACAATTCGAAATTTATAAAAACTGACGCCACCACGGCGTCTATATCGTCGAAACGAGTGCAACTACATAAAAATTTCTAGACTCCGTCGATCACCGACCGGCGGTGCCGCCAAAAGTGGCGGTCGAACCACCGTCGGTGATCGCCGTAATTTGGGTTTTTTTTTATAAAGGTTGTAGATGCTGACGTGTCATTTTTGTTGAATCAACATTGACGTGTTGTTTGTTTGGCGATGATATGGCTACCACATGTACAATTATTTTACAAAAATGATGATTTTATTTACAAATTTTCGATAAAAATATAATTTTATTAACTATTTTTTATAAGACAACAACTTGTTAAAAAAATTAAAATTTGAGATAGAAAAATATTAATATCCCAATATTACACCTTGTCCTAGAATTTGTGAACATATTTATTTTTTTAAAAACGTCACTTTGGTGAATGGGCATATACTATTCATTTTTAGTATTTAATTTTTTAACATAAACAGCAAAAGTACATGACTGGCATTCCGTTGTGGGTCTGTCATCAAAGCTTGCTAGTAACAGTAAGAAGTAGTAAGTATATCAGAACTTGTCCTATCAAGTCAGACTTTTTCCAGTAATCACTCTCGTGAAGCAAACAACAAAAAGAAAAGAAAAGAAAAGAAAAGAAATTAATTTGTGTTGAAGAAACTTGTTGATTCCTAAACAAATAGTATCTCTGTAAAGTATATTTATTAATACGAGCGTCAAGTATTTCGTCAGTCTCTCTCTGGACTGGACCAATGAGGAAGGAAATTAGCAGCTTGGTGCTTCTCCAATGGCGGTTACTGATCATCCTCCTCTGCTTTTCCTGTAAGATTTCTTCATTACTCTGTTCTAGTATAATGCAGTTTCTTCATCCCGAGAAAAAGAAAACCCAGTACTCTCTAGGTATTTAATTTAATTTTTTTAAAATAAATAAATACAAATGATTTCCTAGACGGATTTTCCAACAGTTAAGAAAATTATATTATTATTAAAAAAAAAAAAAAAAAAACTATGCGTGTCGTTTGGTTTCTTGGGTAGGGAACAAGACAAAACAAACATTCTCCAATGTTAATAAATGGCGGTTGTGGTCCTGGCTGAGAAGATTATTTAAAGTTAATAGTGATCCAGAAATAATCGACTTAATTACTTACTTGCAATAATCCTAATTCCTAGCTAGTGCTTAATATTATACTCCGTACTAGTTAACTACTACTGTGCTGCTAAATCTCTTGTGTAATTGGGTTTAATTTTGTTCTTTCACTAGCTCATGTACTTGAAAATTCAATTTAAATTGTATTCTCTAGGAACAGTTCACTTATAATTAATCAAAAACTGCTAAAACACGGAATTTTTTTATTTTCTGTACTATTTTGTTTATTTTTTGGATGCTAGCAAACTATAGTTTGAAACTGGAAAGTGAAAGCTGTTGTGCAGCAAGATGTAGTATATACTTTACTTCCATTGTGCAGTTTACTTTATTCTCTTGACTAGCTCCATTAATCATTGTGGAGATGGACTAAACAAAAAGGAAAATATTCCTGAGTAATGACCAGTGACCACATTTGTGAATGTCAGTTAAATTCCTGGTTTGAGAAGTTAAAAGTAATTAATTTAAGATTACTAATTTGCTTCCTTTTAAATGTAATCAGCACTATCAACAAGATCCAATGCAATTTCGGTTGAAGACAAGGAAGACGTTGCAGTTCCGGTGAACACACAATCGCCACCGGAAGGGAACACGACTTTCCTAGACGGAACAACTTGGTGCGTGGCTCTTCCAGGGGTCCCACAGATAGACCTTCAGAATGCTCTAGATTGGGCTTGTGGGGTCGGGATGGCTGATTGCAGTGCGATTCAAGACGGAGGATCCTGTTACCATCCCGACACTCTTGTTTCTCATGCCTCTTTTGCTTTCAACACCTATTATCAGCAGAATGGCAATTCAGACATTGCTTGCAATTTCGGTGGAACTGCCTCGTTAACAAAACACGATCCTAGTAAGAATTCATTCACTTTGGGGGATTTCGTTGTGTGTTTGGAGCATGTATTGCTTTGCTCTAAACATACACCCTCAAAATGTATACATGCTACTTTGACTACTTTATAAATTATATGTATTAATTTATTGTGTTTACTTTAGGTTATGGCAAATGCACCTACTCTGCCTCCGGGTATGCTTCATTTTTCTGATGACCTTATATTTTGTTTATGATATCATCTACTAGCATCATCTAATGTTTGTTTGTTTGTTTCTTTTGTATAACACTCGTTTCGTTTCCTAGAACGGTGAGTTCATCTGCTCCTTCAAATTCCAAGTATCAATATCCAAGAAGCTTTATGTGGTGGAAATTTGCAACTATTTTACTGTTTCTGTTCATCAGAAGCTGATCCGATCAAGGATTTGTCGATCACTTGTCAAAGAAGCTTCGTCTGTCTTCCAGCAACATTTGATGCCACATGTTAGGAGTAGATCAAGATTTTAATGTAATGTTTCTGTCTAATATATTAATTTATAAAATATACTCGATGTTTTTGGTAGATGCCAAGTTGTTCCTATCTTTGTTGCTGGGTTTGGAATCTTGACTTGATGTGAATTTGAATGTAGAAATATACATCAATGTCTTTAGGAATCTAATTTCTCCTCAGCTCAAAGCTTGCTTTGCATCAAGTTGGTTTCATTTTACATCCACAAATAAACCCGATTTTTTCTTTTTGATATAGACTTATCGTAGATGATGAAATTTTGACAAAAAAATAATAATATAGGTTATATGTTATATGTCACGATATAAATTCATGTCATGACCGACGTCGTAATCCATTTAATCACGAGACTACTATCAGTCTTAAAATGCAAAATTTCGTCAAAGCATAACCAATAACAAGGTTTATACAATAATTACATAACGACTTCCGACTTAAACAAAAATCGGAATTATAACATCAAGCCCATAGCCATCCCACAAGCCAAAGATCACAAATCATTCTACTAAGTTCTACCAACACGGAGTTTAACTAGATTAGAATTTTACATTGATAGCCTAAACGGCTAATGTACATGGGGAGATATACCAAAAAGAAAGATCGTAAGCTCCCGGGATAAGTCCTCGAGTAGATGAGACTAGAGTATCAAACCTAGTCCTGCAAAATTTGAAAAGAAATATATATTTTGGGATGAGTCGGGTCACTCAGTAAGTACCAAATACAAATATAATAATATAAAGGTAGACCAATATGCAGTACATCCACAGAAGTTTCAAAACCAATTCAAAGATTTTGAAAACTTTATTTATCCCGAATACGAAATAAATATATTTATATTTTTTAATCAAATATCATCATAGTTTATACTTCACAATTCCAAATCCGCTTAAAAATAAGGATTTATCGATTTAAAATCCAAACTAGTTAAGGTTTTTATCAAATCAGAATTTAGAAAAATCGAAATGGTTTATTAATCCAGTGAAGCTCCGACATTTACCCAAGTCGGTCGGTTGGCACGTGGTACCTAAATCCTATCTAGGTATAGTAACGATACGTCTTACCACATTTTTTTGTTAGGTCAGCACAAAGCATACCTCGACCTCACCGTGGGCCCGTTCGTTACAAATCGATCACTCTACCCTCAATGATAGATAGTGCGGGATCCAACAATAGATAGTTCCCTATAATCGGTCTATGACCATAAACTACACGTGTGCCAATGGGAAGTAATAATACTTTCCCTTGATGAATCATCACGAATCCAATCTCACCAATAAACTCGAATTTATCTCTAAGAATTAATTCTCGGCCATTTCTCAATCCAATTAAAAGTCGTTTTTATTTTATTAATTAATATGAAAATCATGGGTGAAATGGCTTCAAAACCAATTAATCAACAAAACTCCAAAATTTAATTCTACAATCACATTTTATCAAGCCAGCAGGAAATATTATTTCGACAATTAAATCAATACGCAATACTTAATTCTCTATAACCAGGTTTCTCAAAAAAAATATTTCAAACATACATATTTATATATATAACATTCAAAGATATATAGTTTATTAGAAAACGTTATATTAGTATATCGTGTATCAAGTACTTACCTCTTCGACGACATAATTCCAAACGCAGAGGATTACTCACGATCAACCATTCAATTGACGTCACCTACTCGATGACGAATGATTCGTTAATTTCTAATTCTCAAGATAATGTACCAATTTATTTACATCTATATGCGATGTCATGAGTGTATGATATGCATCCTAAGTATCATGTTGAACGCCCAAAATGTCATTTAACAACACATTACAACAAGCCTTCACAACAAATCATACATCCTGAAAATTTCAGGGTGAGTACATTCACCAAGACAATATTCATTTATTCATAACCATAAACCAATTTTAGATACTGAAAGTAGACTTATTTATCTTTCTAAAGGTGTATTCTTCAAGGTCTAATTCCTCTAATTGAATTTACCATGAATTTTCAAAGTCACTAAAAATTTGCAGCTCTTACACAGCATGATATACCAATTTTTAAACCTTCATAAGTCAAGTTACAGAACTCTAATTGACAAACCGTTTGAAGCATGATAAAATAGACATATAGAGCTTTCCATAAATATAAAATACATGCTATATGGATGAGTTTAACAGGTCCAAAAACATCACGTAATATTGAGCATCAGCAAATGTGTTACCCGGTCAGCTTGACCTTCCATCATTCAAAAATACATAACTCAAACTCTAGAAGTCCAATATACAAACCGTTTGAACCACATGAAACTAGACACACACATTTCTACACATATAAAATACAGATACTACAACCCAATAAATTTGTACCAAAAATTTCATAGAAAACATAACACAGAATCTGAATTTTTTTCAAAACAGTTTATCTTCTTCAATTCTTCAACATACAACTCAATCAATTGACTCCAAAACACCAATTTGACATCGACACATAAAAATTAAGCTTCAATCTCAAAATTATCCACCAACCCAATTAATTCTAGAAATAATTAAGTCAAGATCTTCAAAATAAAATTACATAACAATTTAATGGATTTTCATGAACAATATAATTTTATTTAACAAAAAATTAAATTTATATATAATTAATTAAATTTTTTTTACCAACATTTAATTTCCTCTAATTAATTAACTTCCTCCATCTCCTTTATCTTAATCACTCTTCTTTTTTTTTTTCTTTTCTTTTCCTCTCCTCTCGTCACTCTCTGATCTCTATTTCTTTCTTTCTTTCTCTTTTTTTTCTTTTCTTTCTTTCTTCCTTCCTCTATGCTCTCTATCTAATTAATTATCATGATATTATTCTTTTTCTTAAAGTAATAGGCTTCCACCGAAAACCTCTAGAAATCACTAATTTTTTATTTTTTTAAATTCATCCTCATACTTTACTGCATCATCACAATTATTTTGAAGTTTCAAAAAATTATAATTCAATCCTTAAAATTATTTAAGTTTTTATGTAACGTTAAACAATTCACGCAATGTCACGATATCGTTTTAATTTTTAATTATGCATCTTATTATATGATGAATGCATGTATGCATGATATTAAATAAAAATTTCGTGTCTAACGAATTAATATTTGGGGTGTAACACTATATCTACATGAAATATGGTTAAAATTGGATCAAATAAAGAATATAGACCTCAAGGTTGAGGAAAGCCATACAGCTGAAGAGAAGCAAGCTTAACAAGGCCATTGAAAGCATTAGGCGCATAAGGAGGGCCTGGCCCAGCTCGTAAAAGAAGGAAAGCCTAGGAAGGCAGTATATGGAGAAGGCTAGATGAGAATGGAAAGTTTCGATAAGCTTCTTCTCTGACCAAGGCATAAATAAAAGATATTTGATTCATCCTAAATAAGGAAGGTGAATCAGGTCAATACCTGAAATCACTGAGGCGAGTCAAGAAAATGACATACAAGACAAGTGAATATTCGCTTATTAAGGCATTATTCTGTCTAAGTGGTCCAGATATGAAAAATGGTATATTCAAAACATATTCATGTTTAGGAAAGGAAAGTGAATCACGTCAAGGTGAGTAGATATTCGCCTATCAAAGGCAATATTGTGTTTATACATCCAAGACCACCTATGCATGGTAAAGAAATATTCCATGTCTAAGAGAGGAAAGTAAGTCAGGTTAACACCCAGATCTTAAGGGAGAAATCAGATAAGTTGTATAAGGCAACTAAATATTCGCATATTAAGGCGATATTACGTCCACATAGCATACAACCCATCTTTACCACCTATAAAATGTAGACTTCTTGCATTGGCAAGGGGATCCGAAAAAGAGACAGCTGCTACTATACACAAATTTCTAGCTTCCAGACGCCATTTTCCAAAACTTCACTCAGGTGAGCATCCACCCTCGCCAGCACCAAAGCAACTCGAAATTTAGCCCATAAAAGAGAGTACATCAAATTTGGATCAAAAATAGCTTTGTGGATGAAATTTCCGAGAAGGAGTAGCCTAAATTTTATTTTAAAATATATGTTAATTCAGGGATTCATAAGAGTTGTACTACAATCACATTGATATATATTTTGAGATTATTAAAATATTAATTTCGTATTTTATCTATTATTTTGAATTTCGCGACCTAATCTTAGCCTAGCATGTGATTTTTCACGGTCTACACATATATATTATACTGTAGTATTTAACCAATAAACCATTTTTCATTCTTTCGTCATAGCTAGAACCTATTTCTTTTGAAGTGAAAAAAGATAAAAAAAAAATAAAAAACCTTAAGTGGAATGAGTGTAAAATTAATGATAATCATCGAAGTTAAGAGTTGATGTCATCTTCTCCTCCAAAAATAGGAGTAATCAATGATAATGTCCAGTTTTTCTTAATGTACTTTAATATTAAACAACATCAATTATGTTAATGAGAATGGCATGGGCTAGCTTCATGACATCATCGAAGTTAAGAGTTGTTAAAGATCTGGATTATGCAGTTTCAAGATGGTGGTGGTGCAAACAAAATAAGGTAAGAAATTTAGTTATGTATAACTTGTTTTAGTTGAGGAATATCAAAATCCATCAACCAACGAAAGGAAATGTTGCAAGACACAAGTTATGGAAGTTATTTTATCAGAAGATGATAAATTTATCTTTTATTTTTTAAATAGCTACATCGAGAAGGGAAAAGGGCAAACCATCTAACCAATTACTTTTCGAATTCGCAATATTGTGTGCTAGATGATTTTCCTCTTATCTTATAAAAATAAGGTTATATTTCTCAAAAGTGCTCGTAATGTTCCTAATATCACCTACCACATTACAATAAGGTAGTAAACAAAAAGACCGGCATTTTGCGCATCCGATTCATTACCGAAGGACCTGATACGGCAAAACTTGGCCAATTCCAAACCAGTAAAAATTGCATGAGCTTCTATCAATTGAATGTCACATTTAGCAGCTGCAAAAACGGCCTTGGAGCAAAGGATACGACCATCATGGTCCCTGAGAACTGTATCAATCCCCATAGTTCCATCAGAAACCGAGCACCATCAACATTAATTTTTAATTCATGCTGGAGTGGTCTTGTCCATTTAGTGATCGGATGAGGAGAAACCATTAGAAGCTTCAAGGAAATCTGAATTTGAGAGACCTGGAAGTCAGCAACCACAAGCACTGTCGATGGAGTGCGGCAGAAGAAATCAAAGATGGACCCATTTATGCTTATCCAAACCTGCCAAAGAACACTACACATACGATACCTTTCCGAAGAACTCATTCCTGTAAAGATAGAGAGAACCCAGGACCCAAAATCTCCATTTAAGGAGGGAACAGAATAATCCTATCACCAAAAGCCATTGGCCATACTCTACATACCCATGGACAATCTTCGAAAAGGTGATGTTGTGTTTCAAGTGCATTTTCACATGCAGCACTTAAGCTCATCAACCGGCATCCCCCAGCGCTGGAGATTCACCCGAGTAGGAAGAGCATCGTGCACCAATTGCCATATAGAGCATCGTGAAGCTGATAAATTCATTACCTGACCTATGATTTGTTTAATAAATTAGTTATTTTAATTATGCGTCAGAATTAGTTACTATATTTCGAATCTATTATTTTTTACTCGATTGTACAAATTACATTATGACAAATGTACAAGACACCTAGAGCACTCACTAAATACTTCATTGCTTGAAAGTTTAGATGAAAGTTGAATTTCTAGAATTCTTCTTTACGATAGGAAGCGATCAATCAGAATCATATTTAATCAAACATCGAAAGTCAATGATTCTCAGTTTCTCACACAAATCGCTAATGGAGTTTACATAAACAAGTCACAAAAAGAAACATGGGTTTCATATGGAGTTTAAAATATGAAAAGATTGAATCGACCTAAATAGATAACCCCAAAATGATTCAAACCTCGTCAGTCAAAGCCCTAATTAAAATACACCATTTCGGACATTATCGTTCAAATTCTTTGATGCAGAAACGTCATTGAGGTGTAACGATAAATACCCCTCTCACAATATTCCAGATTGGCTCTCCCTGTATCTTTTAGACTTTCACCATTTTTGTCCTCATATTTCTGCCTGATCTCATGTGGTCCTCTTGTCAGTAAACATGATCATAAACTCTTAATTAATTTGCGAGTTGGGGGAAATGTGCTAGCAATTTCATATCCCTTCATTTTATAAACATAACGGAGAAATACGTATAAATTTTCATTAGTTTTTTATGGCTTGCTCCTCATCCCTATCTTTTACATCTTGATCACCAACACAAGGACCATAAGCCTTGCAACAAATTAAAAAATACACAAAATTGATCAAACTTAAAATGCTTAGAAGCCAAAAAATGAGCCTTATTGACACCCAGCTATCCTTCCCTCCTTTTCCGGTGATGTCGTTGACTGTACTAAAAATGAAGGTCGATAACAAAGACCCCATTCCCATTCCTAATGCAGGGAGCACAGATGCAATACTAGGCATGCTTTTAGGTAACTCTTTGAAAAAGATTCAGTCTGTCCAACGGCAATGAATGCATTTCCTACGCCGGCAAGTACGAACTTTGGCAGAATCCAAAAAACAGAAATATCGACAACTGAATGAGGTTTGTCAGCATAACCTTCCTGAATTGCAGCTTTTCTTCGGAGGCTCTCTATAAATGCTGATAAGGCCATAATCAAGGAGGAGCACAGAAGACCAATCCCCATTCTTGTTTTAATGCTGAGACTTACTGGTTTGTGAAATATTTTTGATGCAAAGGGTAGGATTATGTGATCATAGAGAGCAAGCCAAATTACGGAGAAGAAAACTGGGAATGAGGTAAACTGGCCTGCCGGGATTTCAAACTTGGGTGTAAGGTGCCTGTCCATGGTCTTCACCTGCAAGAAAAATCCATTTCCTAGAGATTATAACAACGACACAAAAACAAGCGTCAAAGCCTAGAGTGTAGAGAGAAATTAAGACCAGTAAGAGCTTACCAGTACGACTTCAAAGAGGTCTGGCTAAGAGTTGAGTTAAAGATGAATGATGTTGACAAAATTGGAACAACTTTGATCAATGCTTTTAGTTCCTCCACTTGATCTACCGTGCAAGGTTCTGAAACTATTTTATCTAAGCTATAGTCTTGTTGGGCACTTGTAATGAGGCAAGACTTGTTTAGAAATCTAAAGGCAAAGGTTAAAGTATATTTCAGAGTCTTTGAAGTGTTAGATAATGCGACAGTAAAAACACTTTCCAATTTAATTAGATACCGTAATTTACTGCTTGGTATAGTGAGATGTGATCCCTCTTTGGCATTATAAAATCCATCAATGTCTTCTGAAGGTAACTTAAGATTTCTGTTTCGAATAGAATTCACAATCACTCGTCCTAACCCAAAGAACATGCCTTTGCTTGCTTTTAGCTTCACATAAAGTGGAGACACCAGGAAAAATGAGAGTACCGCAAACAAGAGAAGAACGACAGAAACTCCAAAACCTAATTTCCATCCAAGCTGTTCTTGAACACATACAACACCAGTGCATCCCACAAAGATAGCAGGCAACATCACCTGGTAGTGCCGGCTAATGTATTTATCCAAGGAAAATGATGCTCTTTCTGGGAAATGAATATTATTGCTATATAATTGATCAGCACCAAAGGCTAATAAAGATGACTTAATGACACCACTCCCAACTGAGATTAGAAATAGCGAAGAACATATAACAAAAAGTTGGTAGAATGTTGCCATTTCGCAGGTTTGGTTGGAAACATCACATTGTTGAGACCTTAGTTCTGAAATCATGGTCGTTATCCATAGCAAGATTGCACCCTGCATCATGGAAACATTTTTTATTTCCCAGGACTTGAAGAAATATCGATATTTTAAATTTTCTTTCCATATTTTCTCTAGAGGCCAAGAGCATATAGATTTCCATTGACCTTAGATTGAATGTAATGATGAAGATGTTACATACTAGAAAGAATGAGATAGATCCAAAGGAAACCATAGGAAACAGACCAAAGAAGCAATCTGACAAGATAGCCCCAAAAAGTGGCATGATAAAGGTTGCAGTAGACAATATGTAGACAACTTTGGTTCCCATTGACAATGGCAGTCCATAATCTTCCATCAAATACAGAATCATATCTGCCATAATCGCATAGTATGCCATCATCTCAAATGCTCCAAATATGCATGAATTTATTCAAAATCATAAATATGTATGCATATTATAAAAATCATAAATATTTATTTAAAATTAAGTATTAATTTACTGAAATAAATATAAAGATATAAAATTAAAAAAAAAACTCAAATTATATATGGATTTCATAAAGTGACATTTAAAGTGGATTAAAATAAATTTTATTACGGATATCTTCCAAGTTGACATTAGTTAATACTCCCTCCGATCCATTTCAAATGTCTCGAAATGGATCAAAATAAATTTTATTACGAGACACTGAAGACGAATCAGAGGGAGTATTAATTAATGGCAACTTGGAAGATATTTTTGTAGTTTTAATACATTATTTTTTGCCAGATTGTGAAAATGTACGAGACAACTATAGCACACTCACTAAATTCTTTAATGAAAACAACTTGAAAGTACTGATTCACGTTGTTAATTAGCACCGCCATTTATATACTGATTGATCTCCAGTGGAAGTTGAATTTCATAAATTTCTTCTTTATGATATTTATCAAACATTCAAAGTATATATTGATTCTCAATAGGGACGGATTTAGAGGGAATACCGCAGGGGTCATGGTACCTCCATCTTCGATCGTCGGAGTTAATTTTGTCAGAAAAATGTAGAATATAACATATTATAAATAAATTAATATATTTTGCTCCAATAATATATTTAAAACATAGGTTGACACTAATGGTTTTGTGCATGTCACTCTTCCAACAGCTTTCGAGTTCAATTTTTGCTGCCTCCAACCATTTTTTTTTTTCTTAACAATTCATATTTAATCTTTTCTCAAACTTTACTATCTTTATTATTAGTTAATAAATAGTTTCTATAATTAATAATTTTGGTTCGGTTTTTGTCCCTCACACATCATTTATTTTTTATTATTGATATTATTTTCATTGTGTAAACCCTGAACAAATATTTTTTTCATTTCTATTTTTTTTCTAACCTTTAATAATTATTTTTTTTCATATTAATATAGCCTTTGAAATATCAAAGTTTAATAAACTTAGAAGGATTTTTACATTAGTGTAGACGTATAAAATTATTAAATTCTATTTTCGTATGAAAATACATGCTTACATAGATAAAAATGTATGTATTTCAGGACGGAAGGAGTATTATTTATGTATATTAAATATTTCAAATCTCTATAATTTATATATTTTTTAAGTAAATAGTTAAAATTTTGATTTTATAATTGTCAAAAATTTCTAGGTAAAATTAATATTTTTCCTTAAATTAATAGGGTTGTCATCCTCTAGAGTTGCATCGATACGTTACATACTTTTGTATCTCAAAAATTAAATCTAAAAGTATAAAAGTAGAAACGATATGTCGTTTATATCCAAAATCTAGCATACAAATATGATAAATTTGAGATTAAATATTATCTTATTCGGTCTTAAAATTCGTTAATAATTTTCTCGGACCTCCCAACCTTACATTCCTGAATCTCTGCCTGGTTCTCAATCTCATTAACTACATTCAAAAATGATTCTCATTAACATAAGAAAATCGCTAAATTAAGAAACATGCTTTTCATATGGATGGGGTAGAAATATGTAGATTCTCATTAGCTTTGGGCTCTAACATCATTTTTTTTAATTGATTAGTTATTTACATCTTATCGTATTGTACTATATGTCTATATCCAGGGAAGATAATATCATGAATAACTATATGTATAAGATTGCCGGAAAAGTTTTCTAGATGTGATGAGTTACAAACATGACTCTATAAACAAGCTTATTACTCGGAATGCTGTAAATGATCCTAAAACTTAATTGGAATAACTCTAATCAGGCCTACAACTCAGGAAGGAAACACCGAACAAGGCTACAACTTGGTATAGATCTCTAAATAAGCCTATAAGTCAAGATGCAATAACAACCTAGCAACTCGGAATGAGTTAAACAAGCTTACACCTCGGTAAACTCTTCAAGTCTGCAACTAATCTATAGCTCGGAATCGATTTGACTCGCCTGGATTTGTTCCGGCTCATTTGTTATTAATTGAACGCGGATAGTCGTTATTTCTCTGACAGATGGATACATGGGGAAAACCCGGTGTTGACAGATTGTGACATTGGCTTGAAAATTAGATAGAGGGTTACTGAGTTGACTCTGAGAGTTTGGTCATAGTACTATTATGACGTGTGGTCCCTAAGACGGCCGACGACGGGAGGCGGCAGTGTGGCTACATTAACGTGAATCTCTAGTTAATTGAAACTTGAGTGGGTAAGAATTGTAACACCCCAAATATTAATCCGTTAGACATAAATTTTTTAATTAATATCATGCATACATGCATTCATCATATCATAAAGACGCACGATTAGAATTAGAAGATATCGTGACATTACATGCATTTTTGTAGTGCTACATTAAAAATATAATAATATAATATATAATATGTATGTGGGTCCCACGTGACTTTAAAAAAAAAAGATGGTGGAGCTACTTATATATATATATAGTATATGCTATAGATAGAATAGAAGACAGAAAGAAATAAAGAGAGGGAGTACAAAAAAGAGAGAGGCAGAGGCAGGAAAAAAAAAACCGTGATACAGAGAAGAGAAAAAAAAATCTATTCGTGAAGGACAAAGAAATTCAGGTGACGGAGATCAAGCGGGTGACCAGACTTGAGTGGTCCCATTTGTAGCATATTTTGGGGGAGGTAAGTACCGTATATAAGATACTGCGTAATATAACGGTTTTCTAATAAACCGTTGTCTTAAGTATTTCCTTAATGGTAATACTATATTATATGATTTGATTTGAAAAACTTGATTTTAATTATTATTTGAGAAAAATGCGTTATTGTCGAAATATGTTTGGAAATCTGCTTTGATTCACTCTGATTCGTGATATTCTATATGTATAATATTGAGATATGTTGGAAACTTGATTTGAGATCGCATTGATTTTTGAATCGTGAATTGACTTAAAAATGATTACTTTGAGAGATTTGAAACTTGATTGGATTGGCATATGTGTAGGATACGGTCGTATACCGACTATTAGGACTATCTAGTTTTGGGTCATGTCACTTGCTATCATTGAGGGTAGGGTGACCGATTCGTAACGATGATGGGCCCACGGTGAGGCCAAAGGTTGCGCACCTAAGCCAAAAGACGTGGTGGCGTATCGTTACTTGTACCTAGGCAAGTTCTAGGGAGCACGTGCCATGAAGATTAACCCATGATAAGCAATTTCGATTTTATTGGGATTTGAAATATAATTTATATTGTGATTTAATTAACTTATCATGGGATCGTGTTTTGATGAGTTACACTTTTTGGAATTGATATCTTGGAAGTATTCAATATTCTTTCGATTATTTGACGAATTGATTTGTGATTTCACATATGGTTTCAAGACGGTTTTTATAACTGTTTTAGAGATTATTTGGGATTATAATTTATTAGACTATGGTTATATTGCTTAGTATACTATATTCGGTACTTACTGAGTGGCCCTCATTCACCCAAAAATATATATTTCTTTTCAGATTTTGCAGGACTAGGTTCCATACTCTTGACTCGTCTACTCGAGGATTTTCTCCAGGAATTTAGGATCTTTCTTTTTGGTATATCCCCTATGTACATTAGTTGTCTGGACTTGTAAATTATCCATGTAAACTTTTGATATTAGTGTAACTCCGTGTTGGTAGAACTTGTTCGTATGACTTGCGATTTCTGGCTTGTGGGATTGTTGTGGGCATAGATGTTATAATGCCGATTTTTGTTTAAGTCGGAAGTCGTTTTGTAATTATTAAACTTTGTGGTTGGTTATACTTGGACGAAATTTTGTATTTTGAGGCTTGTCGTAATTCCGAGGTTGAATGGATTACGACGCCGGTCATGACGTGGGTTTGGGTCGTGACAAGAACTAGGAAATCAATTATAATCGGATTGAAAATAGAGAATTTTTAAAAAGATAGAGTGTAAAATTAATGAATCATTCTATATACAGTATTTGACTCAGAAAATAATGTAAAAGTTACGTCCCCAACCTTTTGTATTTTCATTAATTTTGTCTCTCTTCTTTTTATTTACTCGTCCACTTTAATTTAATAAATTGTCTCCTCCTCTATTAAAAAAAAGAATTAAAATGAAACTAAATTATAATTCTATCGATGTATGCTAAAATTTACCAACACAATTTTACTCACTCAAGTACTGATCAATTAGAAATTACCGATCAAATGAGAATCATTACTAAATTAGCTATGAGTAAGATAAAATACAAGCACTACGTACTGGCTAGAAAAACCGAATTCGCCAATTAATTCGAGACATTCGTTTGTCTAATACCACTCGCATATAAAATAGTAAAATGAAATGTACACGGATTAAAATTAAGTTGAGAATTCGTTACTCTCTTCCGTCTCAAATTTTCTATATAAAAAAAATATATAAAAAATATCATGTATTTAAAATAAAAATAATAATTATTAATATTAATTAGAAGAGTCCGAGCTTAGAGTGCAAAAAGTAGGTTATTAAAAAGCGCGCGATATTAAAAATGCTGCATAATATATTTAACAATTTTAGGTACAAGACTTAAGACTATATTGGAGCAATATTCGAAATGAAGCTTGGTGCCTCAGATCTGGCTAGTTTTTTTCACTTTGATAGTCGGACAATAAGGCAATCGAGAAGCTCCAGAAGGATGACGTTAGATGTACAGGTTCATCGTAGTCCGTAGACGTCTCCGGCAGCAAACTTTACTCCAGAATATATAGCAGAGAGTACTGAGCAAACAAAAACAACAATCCATATATATACTGATTTATTCAGTGACTTTTTTGTGTTTGTATTTTGCTTTGTTTTGCTTTGTTTCATTTTAAACTTTTGTTTGTTTATAAAAACAATTTTAAGTACACAAATTTAAAATCAAAACGTAAACTATATAGGAATGGATCGATCGATATAATAAAGTACGCCGTATATTGATTTATTTAATTAAGATGCATCTATGAAAAGCTCGTTGATTTGGGTTGAAAAAGGAAAATGGATTTGCTGATGGCGGCTTGAGGTGGGGGTTGATCGGAAATGAAATTTTTTAGATGAAAAGAAAAAGATCGGGTGAGATTGTATTCTGGTAGAGAAAAACAGTCAACTTTTAAGGTAAATTGCAAGAAATTTAGCGATTCGTAATGGTCCAATTGAAGCTCAAAGAATCTTCTTTCAAATGAGACCGGTTTGAGAATTTCCTAATGAGTGGATGGACAGATATGCTCGTTGCAAAATCGTTGTGCAAATCTAAAGCGGTTGTTTGGAGTGTTTGACGAAAAATTGAAAAGTTTGTTAGTGAATTTCAGCAATCCACGAGCTGATCATATGTGTTGTAAGTTGTTTTCACAAATAGAAGGTTTCACTTCCAATTTTTTACTCTGTATGAATCGAAAATATAAAGAGTAGGAGAGATGGTCAGATAAATTCATGGCTCTTCTAATCCCCTATTCATTCCCACACTAAAAGCTAACACAGAAACCTACAGCATTGTGATGACTTGGGGTCCGTCTTCTTCATGGTAAGTTTTGGGAATTATTGTTCGTAGATTGCTTTAATTATATATTCTCAAGAAATTATGAGCCACGGGATTGACTACGCCTTTCTCATTGTCATACACAAAAATAGACTCTGGAGGGGATCGATGGTCCTCCATCATTTGGCATGCTCTAGCTATAGTTATATATATACATTAGATATACGATTAAGATCGAAATAATAATACTACGTATACTACACTAATTAATAGCTAACTAGCTACTATAGGAAATCAATTAATTACCAATATCGATCGAACCCACTAAATAAATAATCTTATAATTTTAGTTAAGTTTGAAATTAATTAAGCACCGAATTGAAGTAGATCTCTATATATTCGCTAATTAATATCGATCGAAGTTGTGAAGATGGACTATGTCAATAAGGCAATCGAGAGGTTCGAGAAGGATGTCATTAGATCTTTATATATTCGCTAATTAATTTCGTTCGTCCGAGAGTGCATGAACCGGGTCGGACACCAGGACAACATATACATATATATAAGATTATTTCTTAGTAGTATAGTATTTCTTGAATGGCAAGTTTTTGCTGGTCAACCCACCGAGAGTTGGATGCCTCTTGTCGACTTTGACCACAGACGTTATATAGGAAAACCACTCCAGACGGAGGATAGTGGATTAGAAGCTAGCTGGACATGGAATTGCGAAGAGGTTAAATATTAAGAGATCGACACTAGCTAGTATATATGGTTTTAATTTTTTAGCACTTAATTGGAGACATGATTGCAAGGTAAAATACTTGCTGGCTTTAAATTTTAGCATTTAGATATATATATATATATATATATGTTGTCCATGTTAAATGTATATATATGTTGTCCATGTTAAATGTGTTCCGTTCCTAGAATATATATATATATATAGATAGATAGATAGATAGATAGGTAGATAGATAGATTCCTAGGAGTTGGAGTTGCATATACAGGAAATTAAGATCTCCTGATCATGGAGCTAGGATTTAACAAAGAAGAGTGCAAGGGCATATATGGGACGTCGTCGAATCAAAATGAGAGATAAAAATTGTCTATGCGTGGGAATTGGATATTCATGGGAAATGGTGTGTGAAAAAGGACATCGTGTGTGTGTGTGTATATATATATATATATATCATGGATTGTCACAATATTCTGATCATCCCATACGTTTCCGATTAAGATTTCTAGAGAGTCGTACAAATTAATGTGAATTATATATAGGGACCTTAATTAACTTGAAAACACAGATATATAATCGATGTTGAAGGCAATACGAGCCATAAGAAAAATCTAAGAATAAGATCTCTGGGGTCGATCGAGATTTTGTTATCAACTTATTATGTTGTTGGCTTGATTATACTTGATTGATCAAATTCAAAAATGATTTTATTTTATAATTGCACACACTCTTTAATTTAATATATATGTGCTAATCCCTCCGTCTTTAAAATACACGCCTTTTAAGCTAATAGTACAAAGAGTAATGTGAAAAAAAAAATTAATATATTTTGATCTAAATTAGATATAAAAATCATTTATTTTGAAATAAAATGAAAAATTTTAAAAAATCATCTATTTCTCTCAAGTATATTATTAATTGGTTTAATAAGTGGAGTGTGGAAGAAGTTAGTAGAGGGGGAAAAGTGAAAAATCATCTATTTTTCCTAAATATATTATTAATTGTTTAATAAGTGGAGTGTGGAAGAAGTTAGTGGAGGGACAAAAGTGAAAAATATACATTGAAGTTCCAAAAAACGTCAATTATTTAAAAACAAAAAATATTTTAAAAATATATTATCTATTTATTTACGGAGGAAATACTATTTAATATCCGAGATCTGGTTAAATTAGCCACAAAAGATCTAGCTTGATATAAGATGCGCCTGAAAATGATAATGTAGTGTTTTTTTTTTCATGATTCTGAATTGTTGTTATCGTTGGTACTTATGAACTTTTTTTTCTGCTTTGGTACTCCTCATTGTTCGTGTTTGTGAAATAATGTAGTGTTTATTTATTAACTAATCAGGAGCATGATTGTTAATTAGTTTGTTGACTTGTGTTAAAATAAAAGCTGTCCTCAATTGACTGTAGAGTTTGAAATATAAAATAATGAGATGTAAAAAGAACAGAAGAATACGGTATAAAAAGTAATCGCGCCTCCTATTTCTCATTTTGCACACCTCTCAATACAGTACACTATTTTCTTCCCCAAGCAAAATCATTTATTCGATGAAGCTTTCAGTTGTCGTCGATGTCAAGCCTAAATGGTATCTCGCATTTGTCAAGGTGGGACATCTCACCGCTGATTCTTTCAACTCCTATACATCAGGTGCTTGCTGGTGTCTAAACCGTTCAAATTGAGATTAACCAGATTCTGAGCAGGTTGGAGCTCGAAGGAAAGCAATATCGGCTATATTTGGCCTCACTAGCACCTGTTTTTTAGGGGAGCTCTTCCTCACCGATTCCTGTGACGTGTTGGGCTTCTACGTGGAGCATCTGCATCACGATCTTGTTGTTATTGTTCGAGATCGTCTTGACTCCGTTCGGGACTCGGTCGGACTACGTGAGAGGGTTCATTCATTGGCCATGATGCCGCCTCGAGGTTCGAGGGCATGATTCGACTACACCAACATAAGCTCTGATTGATTTGGAATTTTGTTTGAAATGATTTTGATAAATCTCATGGATCTAACTCAATCACAAAATCCACACATCGAGAATTCAACATTCTATGATATCATATTGATGTTTGAAATTACTTTGAAATGAGAAGGATTCCATTTTAGAGTCAACTTTTCCTCTTCACATTACATGTTCTTTGCATCGATACACATGTAGGGGAATCACGCATGAAAGTCATGAACCATATCTCTCAACAATAGAAGCCACCTGATGGTAAACTTGTTATATGAGGCCAGTCTTATAGGGTGGCTCCGGTTTGCAATCTCAATGAAGTTGCTCTCATAAATGAGGAATATGACCTCGCCTGAGTGGGTCGGACGTCGATTTTGATGGCGTTGCTTGTCATGTTCAGGAAAGAGACGAGGGTTATAGAACAGGTGACTTCTCGGCTTTCTACCACAATGACCAAAACAAAAAAGTGTGTTGCTTGCCTCGCCGCTGTAGCGGAAGGATCACACTACGTCAGAATAACACAACGGTTAATCGCATGAGTGAAGGAAGAAGAGAGTTGGTTATGAACAGAGGAAGAATCGAGAGAAAGGAGAAGGAAGCTTGGAGTGAAAATGGGTATTTTATTGAATACCTGGCACTAAAATGGCCAATCCAAGTATATAGGGTAGATGTGGGCCTTAACATACTCGATTCAGCCCACATCATTCTTACAAACTCGATGTTGGACCGAATTAAAACTAATCAATTCTGACTATTGATTAGACCGGCAGATTAAACCGGATCAATAGGAAATACAAACTCAACCACAAACTGTAATCTAGAATTGTTTGTTCTTCTTCAGTTGTCGATGCCATGATAGCCGGAAGGGTAAGAAACCCACCGAAGGTAGCCCGATGCTACCTTCACCACGACATGCCTCTCGGCACGGCATGAGTGTCGGTATAAAGGGTTTTCGTTATTTATTACTCCTAATTTATAATAAGTGGAAATTTTCTTTTCATTTTAAAAATTGAATCTTTGACCGGGAAAAGAATTACTAATTAGCAAAACCTAGAAGAAGATTGTTTAAGAAGAGCTATTTGGTGATGGAATCCCCAAAACTTTTTTTCTTCTTATGTTGTTTAATCTTGAAAAGTTTATGAAAATATTTTTGGAAAGTTTAATTTTTTTCTCTGATTTTGGGTTAGTAGTTCTCATGGTCGAAGAAAATGGTCAGAAAACGGTATCAAAAGCGAAAATGAAGAATTTCACGCGGACGATCCTGTTAGTCGAGGTTGGTATCTCTTGTGTGGGAAATTATAATTATAATATATATTTTAAAAACGTGGCCGGAATAATGAGATTTTGGCCGGAGGTGGACGGAAATACATGTCCCGGGTTTGGCATTCCCGGGTAGTCAATGCTAATTACCGTAATTAGAGTCCCGGGTTTACCATTCACGGGTTCAGACTGAACCCGGGTTTCCCATTCCCGGGACAAGGGGAGCGTGACACGTGGCGATCATGCGTGGCCCCCTTGACCCGGGTATGCCATTCCCGGGAATAGACTACAGTACCCGGGTTTCCCATTCCCGGGCGTAGTCTGTATAGCCCAGATCGCGATCCCCTTTCTTTCTTCTTCTCCGTCGCGATTTCTTTCATTCTCTCTCAAAAATCCGTCCACTTCCTCACGTAATCCGGCGACTTCCTCATATATTCCGGCGATTTCATCACACTACACGGAGATATACTTATATCGAGGTAATTTTTTTTTAAATTTCGACCCAATTTAACTTATATTGTTAATTTAGTTATTATTTTTGTCAAAATTGTGTGATGTAGAAAATTTTGTAGGATTAGATTTGTGTGTTGTTGGGTGGTTGGTGGTTTTGATGGTTCAATTTGTTCGGATTACAATTTCGTGACGAAATTGTTGCGATTTTTGTTATTGTATATATGTCGTAATTTTAATGGTTTTTGGTTTAGTTTACACAATAGGTTCGATTTGATTTATCGGTTCGAAAGTTCGGTTCGATTTGTTTGGGTTCGGTCTATCGGTCTGAAAAATCGATCCGATTTTTTTGGGTTCGGTTTATTGGTTCGGTTTATGGGTTCGGTTTATCGGTTCGGTTTGTCGGTTTGGTTTATCGGTTCGGTTTATCGGTTCGATTTAAACATTAAATTTTGTAGTACTTAAATAATTTATCGGTTCGATTTATCCGTCATCGTCGTCTTCATCGGAATCATCCGGTTCTTCCTCTTCGTAGTCCTCATCGTAGTCGGAATCCTCATATCCGAGAGGGGCATTTCCTTGAAGTCCGTACGGATCATGCAACATGTTCACCGGCAATCTATCCGCAGCGGAATGACTGAAAGGGCAGTTCCTCCTATCGTGGTCGTGTGCATTACAGTTGCTGCATGCGCGGGGTCTTGTGCCTCCACTAATCGCGTAGTCTCTCGCACTCCTAATTGGTCTGTTATTTCTTCTACGACCACGACCCGTGTGATGAACCATCCGCGTGTCGTCCGGTAGTAAGCAAATTCCCGATACAGGCCAATCGTTCGGTAGAGGATGAAATACACCGCTGAATTGATTTTTCCAACCGTCCCATGTGTGGCAACTGTGAACTAGATCTAAACGACGAACGCCAAGTGCCTTACCAACAGCCATTGCGTGAGAGCAAGGAATCCTGTAAGTGTCCCACTGTAAACATGTGCAAGAACCCGTGTCAAATTGAATAGTGTGTTCTTTGCCCGGAACTCCCATGCGCAACGACGGAGATACCACAAGAACGTACGGTCGGGACAGTTTGGATATAAGGATACATCGTACCGCCTGGCCCTCATTTTGTTATCTTGGAATGTCCGATACGGTTTTCTCTGCAAGAGGATATCTAAACCTATTTATTTTTGCAATCTCGTCCGTAAAAATCGCCATCGCTTTTGCGTGAGTGGCCTGGACTAACGCCCTTATTGGCAAGAATCGATCTCCTCTGAGAACGTTATTGTAACTCTCCGCGTCGTTGGAGGTAGTGATGCCCCATCGGTAGAATCCGTCTTGGAACAATGTCCATTTCTCAAGGGGAATACGTTCAAGGTATGTAGCTGCCTGAATACTCGTTTGTATTAAATCTGTCCAAGCCTTCGTATATTGTTCATGATCCAAAGCGGTTGAAACGGCCCAACATAACCCATATAACCCTTTCTTCTTCGGTACGCTTGCAATCATATTGGCACGAACGTGCTCCATGCAGTACATGTGCATGTGAAATGTTTTAAATTGATGGACTGGACTAATACGTATAAAGAATTGGAAATTAAATTTGGGATGTCACAGATACCTGTGAACTCCCCAGTTCGGAAATTTTGTATCCATCTTAACGATAGCAGAGAGGATGCCAGAATGACGATCAGAGATTATGCAAGTAAACGAATCTTGCAGAACGTATATTTTTAAATATTTCAAGAACCAGTACCAGCTGTGGGTCGACTCTTCGTCTATTACGGCATATGCGACTGGCACGACTCTTAGGTTAGCAGTCTTCACGAGCGCCACGATCGCCTTACCCTTGTACGCCCCTTTAAGATGCGTTGCGTCGACGGTAACCACAGGGTGACTGTGCTCAAATGTCCGTTTGGTTGCACCGAAATGCCAAAATACGTATCTGAAAAAATTAACATAAAGCATAAAAATCTATTTCGCAGACATATACCGCTACAGTGAACATAGTTCGTACCTGAAAATCTTCCTCCGGCTATTTACGACACCGTCTTTTTTCTTGAACTTTCACTGTACTTTCGTCCCGTCGTTGCACTGTTCTAGAGCACGCATGTAACTGGGCAGTTGGCGAAAATTTGTTTCCCAATCCCCGTATACCTGGTTCAGTGCAACCCGCTTGCCGTCCCAAGCTTTTTTCCGGCCTATTCTACAGCCGAATACTGCTTCGCAGTCATCAATGATGGATTTGATTGGGTAATTTGGACGTTCGCGAATCTTAAAAGTTATGACGTAGGCAACATGATTTTGAGATATATTTCGGTCATCCCCGTTCGTTGTTTGCACCGTCGCAATTATGCCCGTCGCACCACACTGTAATTTGCCACGTACGATATTCTATCTTATACGAAGCACGGATCCTCCAGTTACATACAGTACCATTGAACGGTGCGTTAGTACGTCTGTTCGGACGATTTATACATTCTGCCGCCCATCTCGTCTTATCTGATAACGTAGTGCGATGCTCTGCTCCACGCCTAGTTGACCAAATGGCTACCGCACCTTGAAGTTCTTCCTTATTCGAAAAATGTGTTCCCAGCTTTATGGTGTTAGGGTCACCATTATATAAATCTGGACAAGCAGGCATTCGGCGGTTTGTTATCTCATCAGGTCCATCCATATTGCTGAACACATGATAATCCGCGACGCGAGGAACAATGTAATCCTCGCCGGAGGGCCGTATCCCCGCCGTCCGCGATGCCTACTACTCGACTCCCCCCCAACATTGGGTCTGGATGTTCCACCCGAATTATGAATCGGGAGGTGACTTATGAACAAGTCCCGACTCCAAGATTGATGTTCATACATCAATGACAATGTGACATCATCATTAATGACGATTCAGCGCTTATCACCATTATCAACGGCGTATACGTAGATTAGCCTCAATTCTACCGCTTCTCTTTCAATCCCAGCAAAAATGCACATTATTTTGGAAAAATCATCATAACTAAACCTATCTTCGAGCTTATACGTTGCGTCGGGAACGCTACATACAACGATCTTGCCATCGACATATTGTATAGAACTCTTCCAATATAAATTTAAATATGAAGACATATTTAATAAAAAATAAAAAATTAATACGAAAAGAAAACACTAAATTTTGATATTAAGAGATTTTGAGAAAAAGATGGAGATAGATTGTGAAAATGTATAACGGTGCGGGGTGGTTTATATAGGAAAAGTGTCCCGAGAATGGGATTCACGGAATAAATTGAGCCGGGCGTACCAAAACCGGGACTAGCTATTCCCGGGAATGACAAACCCGGGTCCGTGAATGAGAAAACCGGACACACGTTTCCCGGGTTTGTCATTCCCGGGAATAGCTAGTCCCGGTTTTGGCATTCCCGGGATTGGACTTAATTAATCACGATTAAGACTCCCAGTTTTGGGAAACCCGGGAGTAGTAAACGCTGTTTACGTTTCCCAACTCCGTTATACAACAGTGTCGTGCCCATCTGTTGTGACCAAAAAAATCACGATGATGGAAGATTCATTGTAGAACGTCTGTACAATCGGAACATGTGAATAAGATAAGACAATATGGGGTGGCAGCTACGTTTAGGCGTCTACAGTTTGAACGGGACCAACAAGGCTCACCTCAAGGCCTTGGCCGAGTGGTGCGTAGCTCCCGGATTAGAGTAACAGAAATCCTCTCGTACGAGAAGCTCTTGTGAATACACGTGAACAATGATCACTTTGATGTTGTATATCTCTGTGTGTATGAGAGACTTGTTTAGGGTTTTCCCTTAAGAGGGATTATATAAGGTAGAGTCCGAGAGATCTTATTTCCAATGATCTTCTATATATGGTAGACTCCTTAATGGAGAATATCTCTCTAAATCCAAAAAATTAGCCATAAAGATTTGTTTCTTTTTAGGACTCTTACTCGACCAGTCGAACTTGGCCGACTGACTGTTGTGGGCCGAACATGCGGTTCAGGCCGGCCGAAAACTTTTCCACTATAATATCGTTTTTCTTTTTCAAAATTTTGTCAGTTGTAGATAGGTGTAGAATTCTGAGTTACTAGCAAACAAGAAGATGAAAACTGTGACTGGACCAAAATTGATAAAAGCATTGAGGATTTGGATACTAAAATTCGCGTTTTGTAGCATTTTCATATGACATGTTCATCTATAATGCAATTGATTGATGAAGAGTTGTGCCCTCTACTATTTGCACTGATTTTTGGATAACACTCATTTTCATTGCGTATAAAATAAATTTGATTATGCGACATTTTAAATGGACCGGAAGGATAATTTGTAACAAATTTTAGTGTATTTCCCTTTATATTATATACTTCTTTCACGCGCATCTATGTCACATGTCATTTAAATAGAATGTGCAAATCTAAAGAAGATTCTTCTCAATTTTTATTTTTTTTTTAAAAAAAATCTTCTTACGAGACCCACACTATAATAGAGCCTGTTTTAGAATTCATAAAGATAGTCTCGAATTCGGTGGCATCAAAGGAAGATTCATGCGCTATGCGGAATTACAAAGTGACTTTAATAGCTCTCATTTTTCTAATTTTTTTTTTTTGTCCGAAATGGAATGTGTTAGATTATGTATAAAGGAATTTATCGGGAATATTCACAAGTTACCTTTTACGTAAGTAGAGTTTACAAATGTGTAAAAGAGTACAAAATTCAGCTCAACACAAAATTAATCTCCTCCTATCATCATGAAGATCAACTACGTACGGCGCCACCATCTTCAATCAACTCAACAAATTCGATGTGGGTATATATATGGCTCGATTTGCTACGGTTGCTCGTGACCATTTAGAAAATGTCTCGTCATATCCAAGCTACCAACGTAAGAGAGCCTAGCTAGTCCTTTATCATGAAGAGATATAATTATAAGAGTTATCATAAATCATAATTATATATAGAGTTCTATTTTTATTCATGTCCCAAGATATAATTAATCACCTTGTATATTCTCTTGGTAAGCTCAAACCTTTATATTTAAAAAGAAAAAACCCTCAAACCTTTATATAACTATTATCTCTATCTCATGTATGTACAGTATTAGCTTTGGACTTGCGAGATGAAAAGATCTGTTACTAAAAAAAAGAAAAAGAAAAGTGGGATTGTTTTTAAGAAAAATTAAGGTAAGCTTTTTTTTAGGTAAAAATTAAAATAAACTCAGTGGTGGTAGAAAGAATTAAGTAATAAAATAACGTTGACTTGTCGAGACTTACTTTTTAGTGTAAAATTATTTTGTTAAAAAAATTAATACTATTAATTTCCAAAGTTTAATAACGCATAAATTGGACCGTCTTTTCGGACATTTTTTTCGTCCATTCCTTGCCTGATAGGTAATTCGGATCCAAATTGGAATGCCGAATTTTTCCAAGGTTGCGCAAGTTTGTTAACCCTGATTTAGGTCTTAATCCTTGCTTTTGTTTGTCTAAAAATCAAGAGGGGTGTTTCCGAATTTGGAGCTTAGTTTTTTTCTTTTTTTTTTTTTCCTCAATTCTTTTTTGTTGATTGCAATGATTCTGACATCACCAGCTTTATGTAGGACTATATAGATAGATATTCCCTTTAAAGAATAGTATCATAGGCATGTTTTGTCTCGATGTTACCTACATCTTCCCGGTATAATGTAGAACATGTTTTGTCGAGTACGCTACAGTTTTAGGGTTTGAAACGGAACGGTAAACGGATATAGTGAAATCGAAAACACTGTGTTCGATTTTGGTTAAGGCGTGATTACGGCGTGATTAGGCTTTCTCCTAACCATAATCGAACATGGTGTGTTCGACTTTTACCAAAAGCATAATCGAACACGGTGTGTTCGTTTTTGGTCTTGCATAATCGAACACCCTGTCTTCGGTTTTCTTTAATTAATCATACATGCACACTAATTAATCACTTGACTGTCTTCGATTTTCTTTCTATCAATATGCTAATTAATCACTCATGTGCATGTGCATGTATATATTAATTAATCACTTGTGTGCATGTATATGCTAATTAATCACTCAGATCATGCATGATATCATGCATTTTAAAGAAAACAAATGCACCAACCATACTTGACTATTAGCATGTATGATAAATTAAAGAAAACCGAAGACGGAGTGGTGGATTATGCAAGACCAAAAACGAATACACCGTGTTCGATTATGTTTTGGTAAAAATCGAACACACCATGTTCGATTATGGACTTAATGATGTGCTAATGATTACATTGAATCCGATTATAGTTTAAGTAATCCTAATCAACTATTAGGGAGGAAGATCGAACATGGTGTGTTCGATTTCCTTATTTTTCTCCACCTCTCGCAAACAACCACATAGTCTGTCCACGTATCACAAAATACATATATTTATGTAATTAACTCATGATTTGTCTAGATGTTAACTCCATATTTCCCGTGGAGTTTTCATTGTCAATTTCGGGATTACAAACAAATTCCATTTCTAATTTAAACGAATGTAAAATCAAAAGAATAAGGCACAATAAAAAATGTATATAAGATACTTATAAAAAAATAATGTTAAAAAATATTAAGATGATGGTATTTCTTTTACTATACTTATTTGAGTATTATCTTAAAATATATATATAATTATTTTATGCAGAAAATGTATGTAAGGCATAAAATAATATTAGAAAGTGTATCTATGTTTTAATGTACTTATTTTTTTCCAAAATGATTGCCTACATCTCATCTCTTATCATCATCAAGATCAACTATGGCGCCACCATCTTCAATCAATTCAGCAAATTCCATTTGGGTATATATATGGCTCGATTTGGATACGGTGGCTCATGACCATTTAGAAAATGTCTCGGAATTTTATCCAAGCTACCAACATAAGAGAGCCTAGCTAATTCTATATCATGAAGAGATATAATTAAAAGAGTAATCATAAATCATAATTATACATAAGAGTGTTCTATTTTTATTCATGTCCCAAGATATAATTAATCACCTTGCATATTCTCTTGGTAACCTCAAACCTTTATATTTATAAAGACAAAAAAAAAAAAAAAAAAAAAACCTCAAACCTTTATCTAATTATTATCTCTATCTACTTCAAAATATATATATATATATATATATTATCTCTATCTCATGTATGTACAGTATTAGCTTTGGACTTGCCGGATGAAAAGATCTTTTACTCGAAAAAAGAAAAAGAAAAGTGAGGATTGTTTTTTTAGAAAACTTAAAGTAAGTTTTTTTTTTCTTTTTTAGGTAAAATTAAAATAAGCTAAGTGATGTAGAAAAAATTAAATAATAAAATAATGTTGAGACTTACTTTTTAGTGTAAAATTATTTTGCTAAAAAAATTAATACTACTAATTTTCTATTATGAATATTAAGAAAAATGTATTAGGTGGGACCCAAGCAAATATCCGCTCCTCTCCTCCCTCAGTCGTGTTTCTACAAACATAAAAACATTTTACTTTTTACTTAAACGAGAAAATTCCCAAATATTTTGTTTTCGTAAAAAATAAAAGAAACACTTTCTTTTGATAAAAAATAATAATAATGTCACGCACACTATATATACATCTACCTCTATCGTTCAATCGAAAAAAACCAGTTACAGTATGAAAAATTTCGATTGTCATTGAAACCGGTCCCAAAAGTTACTCCTCCGATGCGGTGGACATCTCCTCGATGTTTGGACCGCCACCGCCCTGTCGAAGAACTGTCGAGGTTTAATAGTTTCCAAAGCTAAATAAATGACAAATTGGACCATCTTTCTGACCATTCTTTCTGTATATTCCTTGCCCGGAAGGTCATTCGGAGCCAAATTGGAATGGTGGATTTTTTCAAGGTTGTGCAAGTTTATTAACATTGATTTAGGTCTTAAGCTTTGTTTTTGTTTGTCTAAAAATCATGAGGGGTGTTTCGGAGTTTGGAGCTTTGTTTCTTTTCTTTTTTTTGTTCTCAGTTTTTTTTTTTTTATTTTATTGCCGGCCCGATTTTTTAGGTTTAGATCATGTGACTGACATCACCAGTTTCATGAGGACCGTATAGATAGATCTTCCCTCCAAAAAATAATATCATGGTCATCTTTTGTCTCGATGTTAACTTCATGTTTCCCGTGGAATTTCCATTCGTTGTCGACTCCGGAACTACAGACGAAATTCCATTTCTATTTTAAAAAAATGTAAAATCAAAAGAATAAGGAACAACAGAAAAAATACATAAGGTACTCTGTACCCATAATAAAAAAAATACATATACTCATTTGAATATTATCTTAAAAGTAAAAAAAAAAAAAAATATTTTATACAGAAAATATATATAAGATACCCATAAAAAAAAATTGTATGAAAATGTATCTATTTTTTAATGTACTTATTTTTTTCAAAATGATTGCCGACAAGTAGAGTATAGTCAATAACCGGCGACAATATTGCCACGTAATTCTTTGAATATCGGTTTAACAAAGTTAAAATAACCAACGGCTAATGAAAAAGTCAAACGGACACCAAAAAGCACGCAAGGATAAATCCCATAATGATTGTTGAACCAGCCATTCCTCTAAAAGAGCTAAAACACTATAATTATTAGAAATTTAATTACACAGGTAGAAACCAAAATTGAAAAGAGAGAAAAGAAGAAGAAGAAAGGGAGAGAGAGAGAGAGAAAAAATCTCTCTCTCTGTTTTTTTTTTAATCTCTAATCAATTGATTTCAACAAATATATACAAATATTTGAATATAAAGTATAAAATTTCATTAATTTTGTCATAGACGCCTTCTCTTCGATCATCCTCCGTTGATTGTAAATTCATTCTTTTTTACGTTCTGCAAAATAAATTTTGTTTTGTTCCTCTAAAGAATTTTGTTAATGAGCATGGAAGAATTAGCCAGATTCGAGCAATGTCACCAGAATCTAGACCTCCTCTAAGTCCAAGCCATTCCCATGAAACCAATAATGAAGAATTTGGATTAGAAGGTGAAAAATTCAATCCATGCTTAATAAATGTTTTGTTTCTTGGTAAGATTGATTGAAATTGAAAGGAAAAACAAAATGAAATTTAGTTTTTTATTGTGTTCCTTGCTGTAGGGGTAACTACACATGTAAAGCTATTGCTGAAAATACTTCACGATCATCAAGATGCTTCTTCGAAAGACAATATTGATGGGCGTAGAGCGCAGAGAATGGCTGGAATGATGACGATTATCGAAGATGTTAAGTCTCGTATTAAAAAATCCGACTCATTTGGAAAGAAGAAAAGAATGGCAGAGTTGAGAAGATGCAATACTGATCTAAGGCCTAACCGTGTTCCAAACCCTAGGGAGAAAAAACATAACGAAACATCAACAGACGAGAAAGAAGCACTAAAGAGGCATCTCAGCGCTAGCGTGGCAGCACGTAAGAGTCTCCAAGTCATGTG